>NC_038251.2:18218008-18518008 GCF_000004515.6 Glycine max | reverse complement strand
CATACTCCACGACACCACTCCCATTGTTCAATCGTTGACTGTGTTGAACTGGAAATGGAACAATGACACGAACCCACCTTCGAAAATGGTGTGGATACAATGAGAGGGTCTCGCGCTAGAGGAGGCCACATGGGAAGATTAGACAGAAGTTCAGAAAAGCTATGCCCTTGAGGACAAGGACATTTTTAGCGAGGAGGGTGTTGATAGCAATAACCAGAGCATAGGAAGCAACTAACCCAGCAGGATAAAATCCAGGCCATCATACCTTAGTGAATTCGTGGAATGAATGGGCCTCTAGCACTAATGGAATTTGCTCCTCCACTACTCTGCCAGTAGTCTGTTAGGAATTTGGTTGCAACCACCTATAGATAATTCCAGAGCAATTAGATATTTTCATTTTCTGTAACTAACTATTGTTAGGCAGTTAGAGAAACATCTATAAATGTAATAGTGCAGTAATGAATAAAGGAAGAGAAGAAATTACTCATCATAGTTTTGTTAGTGTTAGTATAGATCATCCTACCATGTTGTGAGTGGGGATTGGGGAGTGATTATGCTATGTGTGATTTGGTACTCTGTACTTATTTCCTCATTGCCCTTACAAACATCACCTATTTCTATCTCATTTTTAAACCCTTGCCCCCCGTCTAGGTTCAGAGCTTTACTTTGTGTCTTACTACTCCTTCATTTTGCCTTCTTTTTAAATAGATGTTTCTGGAAAGAGAAGAAAGTTTCACCTTATTTGCTTTTGACAGTAAATTGTAAATAAGTATCCTATTTCATGGATTTTTGTCTTCTCCTTTCTTCAAGATTTTTCATAGCCATTTATAATTAAATATTAGGTATAGAATATTTAAAGAAAACAATTTCGAAGCTCTATTGGATTTGTTTCACGAGAAATTGTAGTCCAAACTCCAAAATATCTCATGCAATGTAACTTAATAACATGATAGATAAGGCAGGAGCAAATTACCCTTCTAGTCCGAAACAAAAATGTTTCATATATTTAAAATTGATAGATTGTTCTGTATATATGGGTCAATACCTTACTAGTTGCATAAATCAAATATATTTCAAGGTTCTTGATGCATGTGTAGCACCGGGAAACAAAACTATGCACCTTGCTACCCTTGTGAAGAGAGAGGGTAAGATTATAGCATGTGAGCAGCAAAAAGAAAGGATTAAGTGTTTGAAAGATACTATAAAGCTATTTGGTGCTTCTAGTATCCCTCATTATTTTTGTAATATCTAGATGCTTACTGTTAGCTTTTTCAATGTCACAATAATTAGTGACTTGGATTTTTTGTTTAACAACACTACCAATGTTAGTTATCCAGAACTATTTCCTGCATATCAATGTCTCCACAGCTGAGGAGTGAGGACTGTGGAGCATTAAAGTCTAAGACTATTCTTTACTAAATATTCAGTTTGTGTTGCTAACTGTCAAACTTAACCCGATGCTCAGACATACAAGTCCTCAATGATGATTTCTTGAACCGAAATCCCAAGGATCCTTCATATTTCAAGGTGAGGTACACTACAAAAAAAATGACATATACCTATAGAAACTTTTGCCTACACACATAAATTAGTGTAGGTAAAAGTAAAATATTCCTACAATTGTTTGTCATAGTGTAGGTAAAAGTTAAAAAAAAAATCATTTCATCCTTATTCCCTCGTGGCTAGAAAAAAATAAAAAATGCATTCAGATCTAGAGAAAGATCCATTTTCTCGATCGAGAAAATGGAGCAGTTCATTGATAACTTGCCGCCGATGGATCTAATGCGATCGGAGAAGATGACCTTCGTTCAGCTCATCATCCCTGTCGAGTCTGCGCACCGCGCCATCTCCTATTTAGGCGAACTCGGCCTTCTCCAATTCCGCGACGTAAGTTTTCTTTCAGATCCAACCTCGCTTCCTCTAGATTCCGATTTTCCTTCGCTTCTTTTCTTCTTCGATTTCGTGTCCGAGGTGTCCTTTGAGCTGAGTGTGGAGTTTTCGTGTTTGTGCATGCCTGCGTTACTGCGTACCTTGTATTAGTCTGTTATTTCATTCGAGTGTTAATTGAATTGAGTGTGGGCGTCTAGGAATGACAAAAATACAGCATTGTAGGATTCAATGCTGAATGCAGATTTGAAGGAATCCATTGCTAGTGCGTGGATTCGTTGACGAGACAGTGTCATTGATTCGGATATTGGATCTTTTATGTTCAACAGTTCATGCTAACTGATCCTGCGTTTAAGTGTGATTTTATGACGTGTGACTTGAAATGTTTAATGTAATTATGGTTTGAGACTTAGGAGGTGTGAACTTAGTTGCATTGTTGGCTTCTTGAGTCTAATGTTGGTTATATGGATTATGGAACACATAAAATGTCGATAAGATGACTTAGATAAGTTTTTGATGATTAGGTTCTCAGCCTATAGTGTTTCTTCATCCTCGTTGAAAGCAATTAATGTCTTGTCTAATTGGTTCAGATATGATGATTGCAGTTTGGGTTCCAACTTGCATCCACCTAGTAGATCACTGCTCTCTTTAGAAAAAAAATTCATTTCATCATTATCCCCTCGTAAAAAAATTTTGTCTTTGTCATCTTAGGTGGAGAGGATTGCAAGCTAAGGTTATGGAGTATCAAGTCTGGTGAACTGCTTTTTGAGGACAAGTTCTCTGATTCAGTTATCTTCATTGTGTGCTATAAAACATATGGACATAGTAAGCATGATATCCTCTCAGCCTTTCTGCTATCAATTTTAAATATTCTCCTATATTTTGGTTTTCAGATGGTTGCTAATCTTAAAGTGTATTATTTCGTTGTATAGGTTTTAAAGAAGAAGAGGAAAACCAATACAAGTGTGACTCATCTTAGGGTGCATGGCTTGGATCACTTGAAGGATTGTTTTATATGAGCTAGTTATGAATGTGAAGGGTCTTGCAGCTATAGAATCTGAAGATAACTAGATGCCCACAATACCTGATAAATACTGAGGTTATAGCATATATCTATATATACTCACATGAAGGTAATCAAATAGCTTGTAGATATATACTCATATAGCAAAATTCCTTGTTAAAGGCTCTTTTGGGGATTAAAGCTGATACTAGCAGTAGCACACAGCAGAGATGACCAATACTTTGTAGAATTAGATAATTATTCAAATGTATAGCTCATGCCAAGCCAGTATGTTTCAATTTCCACCTAGAATTTACAATTGCTTATAGGTGATAATAAGAAATTATTTTTTCTGTCTGGCTTATTATTCTTCCTTAAGGTTTGTTGCTGACTGTTCTTTTTGTAACCATGGCAGCTTCATTGAGCAGGTACATTAAAATTTTTATAAGCCTTTTCACGTTAGGATTTTATCCTTGCTATCAAGTGTCTATAGAGTAGGCTTGTTCTTTTCTTTTATGGTTTTTTAATTGAATTTTACTTTCCAAACATTTGATGCAATTCTATTTCTTAATCTTTGTTTAAAACAATCCTCTTTAAAATCCAATTGGTGATTAAAACTTAATTGACCCATTTTTGGTAAAAACAACTTTCATGTTTCTATCATTTGTAAATGCTCAAAATCATTGTCCTTTCTTATTTGGTTAGCAAGTTCATAAATCCAGACTTAAGAGCAGCTTGAATGAGACACCTTTCTGTTTTTGACCACACACTATACCTCTGCATATGTAAAGGATTTACAAAAAAACCAAAATATTGTTCTGCTGATATTGTGGTTAATTAACTAGTTAATTAAGTAACCTCAAAAAAGATATTATGGTTAACAAGTTAAGTGCTTAATTACCAAAATATTGTCCACCATCACCACCACAACAACAATAATACTAATTATATTATTATGCTTTCAATTCTCTGCTACCTGAGTTTTTTCCTTCATGAAAACAATTGAAATTGGAGAAATAATAGTTGTGAAACATGCTTTAAACATTAGAGTTATTACCTGTTCTATCAAACTCGACTCAGATTGGCTTGGGAATCAATCAAATAATCAATTTAAATCACTAAATGAATCAACCATGTCATAGATCCAATGTGATCCCATTTGATTCTACAGGTTTAGAGGTTGAGCCAGTGACTTGTTGACTCAGCAGGTTACGCACTTGGGTTTTTTTTTTATCAATTTATAACAAATTATTCTTACAATGTGGTTCTTTTTGGAATAAAAGATTATAAATATATTAGAGAAATATTAATATTGTGTGAAGGTGATGGTGACAATGAAAATGATCGATAGCTAGCTATTGTTTCACTGTGGAAGTTTTTTTTTTGTTCACTTCTGCTGTAACAGAAAAAGAGATTAACACTATTTTTTTTGTTCACTTCTGCTGTAACAGAAAAAGAGATTAACACTAAAGAAAAGAATCTTGATCCTGTTTTGGGTTTGAATGCTGGTACCTATACAAATAAAAATAAATGCTTATGAAAATCTAGTTACAAGATGTAATGATGCATACATTTGCAAATTTTGATACTTGATGTCATTCTTTTGTTATATAATAATAACCTTTTTATTCTGGATGTGTCCTAGTTTATGGTTTAATTATGTAGATTCATTATTTTTTTGACACTCAAGATTTCTTAGATATGTGTGAATTACGAAGTCGAGCTTAGTGTGATGATTTTTTTATCTCTCACTGTAGCCTATCTATTCCCTAGCAGCTTAAGTCCTGAGATTCTAGAAGGTTTACTAAGATCAGGTTTGCAATGATACGACATGTAGATGTCACAATTGATCAGGTTTGGGGATGGCTTTCATGTCTGAAGGTAAGAATCTCATTGCTAATCAAATAGTTTTTCAAGAGCTGATGATGTAGCTTCTTTTTTTATTACTACTTTGGTAAGATATTTAATGCATTTGAGTGTCCTCTTTCACGTCTCTATATATTAAAGTAAATTAATATGCATGTTAACTAGCAACTAGTAATAATTATAAATGGGATGGACAATTTTTCAACCCGATTAAAAAAATATAATTTTTTAAAAAAATTACAAGTTATAGGTAAATCATGTCTTAAAATATGATTTTAGAACTACAATTTTATTAGAAATGATTTCTAGTCAAACATCATGTACCAACTTTGTTTGAGGAGCATTGGTCTTGTTATGCATTCGAGCCCAAGGACAAAATTTTGTATTTGTTAGATTTGATACATGATAAATTCTCAACTAGCAAGAGGTAATAAATCTATTAGAACCTGATTCTTTATTCCCCCTGCAGGTTTATGTCAACAAAAGTCGGAAGAAGTTGATCGGCCGCAATGGTCCACATTTAGTCATGTTAACTACTCAGGTTCTCTTTCATCCACATTTGGTAGCAAGGTGAGTAATAATTGTGATGACTCTGTTTTGGATACTAGTGAATTAGAAAAGGTTTCGTTGGAAGCTACGGTACTAATAGTCATTCTAATAAAAGCTATAAAACACTTAGTTACTTCTTGAAGTTGAATTTATAACTGTCAATAAGTTACTGTCTGGGATTTGAAACTGGAACTTGTAAAATAACAATAATTTCCCTCCACTCCGTTTCTTTATATGGAAAACTAAATTTTTGCATCTCAAGTTTATTTTATTTTTATATATTTGATGATATTATAAAAATATTCACAATATTGTAATTAAGTTCCAGTGGATTCTAATTAAGTTTAATAAGTTTCAGGTATCCATGTAAGTAAAAGAATCTCGGACTTAATTAGCAATTTCCATTAATTTGCTTTTTTTCCCTTGTGCTAGAAATAAGTGTAACTTCAAAGCTAAAACTTGGTACTAGTTGTAACTTGGACACGGGTTGGAACTCCAAATTCTACTGAGAAGGGTGAAGTGACTTTCTTCTGAAATTTATTTCCCTCTAAGAAGGGTGAAGTGACTTTCTTCTGAAATTTATTTTTTTAGTATACTTGTTCAAACCATTCAAACCAAAAACAGAACAATATGACAGCTTGAAAATTATAATAGTATACCTGTTCAATTATGGATATTCCTTTCTTCTTCAACTTCTTTCTATTCATGTCAAAGTTTCTCATCCAAAAGAAATTTGTTATGAAGAAAAAGTAAGTAATATTTAGTTGTAATCACAAACAAAAGCAGTGAATAAAAATTTCAGTTACTATATTTTAGAAATAATAAGCAGAAGAGATCTAGAAAGTAAAAGAATGAACACACATATTTAACGTGGAAAACTCTTTGCAGGCAAAAAAATAAAGGGTAGAGGAGAAACAGTTCACTATGTTAAAAATTGGTATCAGATATATACACAGAGAGTATTTGTAACAGCCCTGTTATATTATTTCATAAAAATCATAGCACGATCACACAAAAAAATTCTCAAAAATATTTAATCGCCAAATTGGTTGGACGGCAAGCTTTTAGGCCAAGCCAAAAATTTGGGCCATCAATTCTAACAGTTACATTCACATGTAGTTATAGGTGCATCAGCCATTTCGTTTTTCCATACTGAGATTAAGTGGTTGTCCTTTTGACTCTTAATGCTCAGGCTTTAGCAACTGAAGGAGAGAAGGAAAATTTGATGACAGATTATGTCTTAAGGGTAAAATCTGTACTTTCTAAACCTTCCCCAATCATCATGAATCCATTAAAACATTTGGTCTTAATGTCTCATGTTTATTTGCTTTACATTTGCAGATTTTAGGACTGGAGGTCTGTGCTAATACTATTGTAGGAAATGCAATGTTAAGGGGGATATCTGGTGGACAAAGGAAACGTGTTACAACAGGTAAAACAAATCTGATTTCAATCCTAAAACCCAATAAAATGATTATCTGTGTGAACTTTAATAATTATAAATTTTTAAATGCAGGAGAGATGCTGGTTGAACCAGCTAATGCTTTACTCATGGATGAAATATCTACTGGTTTGGATAGCTCGACAACTTACCAAATTCTAAACTCGCTCAAGCAATGTGTTCACATTCTCAAAGGAACAGCAGTCATCTCTTTGAATTTTAATGAAATATCTATTGGTTTGGATAGCTCGACAACTTACTGTTCCCTCTTGCATTTTAAAAATTATTTTAGTAGTCTTCATTATTGAACATATATACTTGTACCTTGAAATTAAAATAGAAAACCCTCGTGTTAATCCTGTCAATATTTTTGTAATTTTATCACACTTAACATAATGATGTAGTTTTTTTTATAGAAAAAATAACAATTTGTTTCTTCAGAAAACTATAATTTGATAAAGATACAATAATTACCTTAAATAAACTAATTCAGCCCCAAATTTTTATTGTCTTTTAATTAATGAATCTCGTACTTTATCCCCCTTTTCTCTGTTACCTTAAGTTATATGTCTCACCACCAGGTACAAATACTTTTTTTTTTCCTTGAAGGTTACTTGAAGATTTCTAGTGATTATTACATCATGTTTGAACATATCTAATCCTAGGTTCTGACATTGTTTCAAAACAGTGCAATTTTGTGGCATCGGTTAATGGGAAAGAAGGTTCTTGCGGTCTCAAATGATGTTCATATTAAAGACTTTTACCTACAGTTAGGCAATGTAAGTAGAAGTTAATGATTTTTACCTACAATTGAAGATGATAGATACATATTAAAGACTTTTTACCTACAGTTAGGAAATATAAGTAGAAGTTAATGACTTTTACCTACACACTATACATAGTAGGTAAAACCTATAGTGGCAGACAATTAACCGTCATTATACCCCCCTCAAAGTTGACAGAAGAAACATTCGTAAGACAAAGTCTATCATACATTTATCTACGGATTTTTTATTTATAGTGACAGTTTTTATCCGTAGGTATATGTCATTTTTCTTGTAATATATATTTCCTATTTTCTAGTTTTATACTTTTATGTTTCATGGGGCTTATACTGGAGTTGCTACCAACAGTTTAAATGATTTCTTTGGCCTGTAGTTGTCAGACTTGACCACTTAATTAATTAATATATCCATTGTTTTATTCTAGACTTCTACAATTACTATTTCTGATCAATTTTCTTCCTCTGGCCACATTATCAATGTATTTTTGCATGGCAATAAGGAAGTTTGTATAACCTGGTGAAAGCTTTTGGTGTGGCGGGGGGGGGGGGGTCTTGGTTTTCGTAAACAAAAATTGTGCCATAGAGAGATTATTTTCCATTCATATTTTCTCTGATCGGAGGAGTTAACCCTTTTAATGAATGGCTAATCCTGCTGTTGTAAGAATCCCAACTATATTCTTTAAAGTTATGTAATAGCATCTTGATGTTTTCATGAATTGTGAAAAGATACAAATTATCTAATTATTATTTGTTACTTTGTCTTACAATTTGCAGTATTTTTTTATTTTTTATTTTCTATTTTTAATTATAAATTGCAGTTTTATTTGATTCATCCGTCTGCTTGTGTCTAACTATTATTTGATCTATCATGACAGGTGAAAGCTATTCTTCTGGATCCTTCCTGCTCTGGTTCTGGGACTGCTGCTTCAAAACTAGACCATTTGCTCCCATAAAGAAGCAAGTTACATTTAGTTCTACGTTGTAGATTGTATCTACGTAAATATCAAATTTTGTGCACATAGGAAATGCCCATAAGTGTGTTTAAATTTAACAGTGGTATTGAAAAACTGGTTAGCTTATAATATTATCAGACTGGGTCATATCATGTATCATGACTTAGTTTGAGCAATTAGCACTTTTTTTTTTCTCGTTCGTACGGACCACAAAATGAAATCCTCATATAAAATAGAAACTACTTTAATTTTATGCATTAGTTTAAAGTGCTTTTGTTTTGGAAGTACATGTTATTAACATTTGAGTCTAACAACTCATCTTTATCTACTTTTATTTGTGTTATTATTTAGATCACTATATATAATATATGCCATTCAAGTAATAAAATGTATATATCCTGCGAAACAACATTTTAGACCTTGAGGAAAGCAATTTTTGTTTCATTCTACAAAGATCTGGGGATAAAACCTTCTGGGGTTTTTGATAAACTTCTGAAACATTGTTTTCTGCAGTCTGCACTAGAAATTCTCATTTCTGGTCAATAGTAATATACATTGTTGATTCATATGTGCTAACTATTTCTCATTTAAATTTAAAATTCTAAGATCAAAAATTTTATGGTGTGATTTTCATTAACAAGAGCATCATTAACCCTTCAGAGGGCAGAGGAAGCTTTCTCTCCTTTCTCAAGAGTAGAGGATGGGCTACATCTCTATCTGCAGGTGTTGGGGAAGAAGGAATTTATGGGTCATCTATTGCTTATGTCTTTGTCATGTCCATACACCTCACTGACTCTGGTGTAGAAAAGGTAATTTCATTTTCTCAACTTCTATAGACACTTCAGATGGAAGAGTAAGTGGATTTTTGTGTTTTTAGTGAGCCATCACTTGTCAAGTTATAAGGTTAATTTCAGTTTCAATTTATTATTATTTGGGAGTTTTAGTGATTTAAAATTTTCATAAATAAATTATAAATGTAAGGTTGGTGCAAGCATTATTTACTATTTTGTAGCAAAATTAATACATCCTTTTCAGTATATGCTTTCAAGAATTCAAGTTTCAACATTATTTCTTCAATATGGCTTAACATTTTTTCTACTTCACAGATGCTTGATATCATTGGCTTTGTCTATCAATACCTTAAGTTGTTGAGCCAAGATTCTCCACAAGAATGGATATTTAAGGAACTTCAAAATATTGGAAGCATAGATTTCAAATTTGTGGAAGAGCAGCCTGAGATGATTATGCTGCTAGGCTTGCAGGTTTCTAAAATTATTTTCTTGATGCTGTTTTCATGGCAATATAGGGTTAAACTTTTTCTTTTCTTTTTTCTGGTATGAGTTAAAGTTTGTTTAATATGCGGGGAGGAGAGATCCTCTGATGTTAGTGCCTTTTGAAATTTTTAGTGTTTGAAATGATGCAGTTTTGGTACAAGAACATATCCAAATCACTACTTATTTCAGTGGATTATGATGTTAGTTTATGTTGGATCTTTGTCGTAAAAGGATAGTAACTACTTTTTTTTATAAACATAGGATTAAACCGAAGCACTCAATCGGTCTTATAGTATTTGACAATCAATTGTAAATATATATAAAAAAAAAACTAAAGTAGAGATGAAAAGAATATTATTGTCATGTAGTGACTTAGCAAACCCAATTATATGAAAGAGTCTGCTAGTCCTTTCATATTTGTGGTTGTTTCCTACATGGGTATTGCTATTTACAAATCTGATATAATTTTTTACAATTTTTTTTGTCCTTATTGTTTTATTTTTAACATTTGAACATATATTTAAATTCACATATATACTAGTTTCTACTTTTCTTGCAACAATATATAGGGAGAAGACAGGGACGAACTTTCACAAGGGGGAGAGGAGAGGGAACTAGCAGAAGAGAGATCGGTGGGAGGAAGGGGAAAAGAATAGGTGACCTGTGGGTGGGAGAGAGAGGGTCATACGGAGAAAGGGAAAGGGGAGAAGCTTGATCCGTGGGAGGTTGGGGGAAAGAGGGGTCATGGGAGAAGAGAGGGAGTAGGGATTGTTGGAGAGGAGAAAGTGATGTTAGCATAATTTGACTCTTATGTGTAATTTCCTAGGGTTCATCATATAAGAAATTACACTAGAGGATCTTGGATAACATAATTCTCACATCTATTATACTCTCTAATTTTTATAGAAAGTTTAGAACATTTACCCGGATCCATAATATGGTTTAGAAATTATTACTAATGTTTTTTCCTTCGACTTTATTTAATGATCTTTCTAATGGTATAGAAACTGTTTGAACTTGTGGTTGGCCTTTTTCATGTTCTCCATTTTTTTATGTGATAAAACAAATGTTTTTAGAATGTGTCGAGAAGAGAGAAAAATTATCTTCTATTTATTTTTTATAACTTTCATAACCTCCTTTTTTTTCAAATTCCTTTTTCTTTAATGTGTAAATTAACCTTAATGAAGTGAGAAGAGATGGAGTTATTTTATTAACTTAAAAATAACCCCATGAATTTAATATAATTTGAAGTCTAACAACCATCACATTAGACATCTTTTCATTAAAGTCATTCCATAATTACATGAATCATTATTAAATAAACAATCTAACAAGTAAATGAATATGGATGCATGTGGGTGGGAGTGAGAGACATTGCAATTTTTGTTAAAAAAATTAATTTACATTGAAGTTGTCTTCAAAAAAGAGTCGTTTGTGAATTTGAATGTTTCACACTCTAAATAGTTTACCATAGTGTGCAATTTACCCTTTCACTACAAAAAATGAATGTTTCCAACTCTGAGTAGTTTACCATAGGTGGGCATATTATTGTTTCCACTACAAAAACTAAATGTTTCCTACATAGAAATTCCTATAAATGGTCTCATTGGTCATTACAATTTCCACACAATTCTTCATTCTCATTTTTGTCCATCTCAATTAGCCAATCCCAATTTTACTTGTAGTTTTATTTATTTATTGCCAAATGGATCCAAATCAATATAATTGGCAAGTGTATCTCAATTTGTTGCAAAATTATCAATTTTCTCCTACTAATGAAAATTCTCAAGATCCTTCCTTTTTCCCCTTCCCACCACCACCAATGAATTTTATGCCAAATAATTATCAATATCCTTCCACCAAAAATTCACAAAATTCACAAACTTTTCCTTCAATTCCACTACCACTAAATAACTCCACCGTGTTGCTAGCTTTAGCAACATTTTTTAGGCTATAACTTAGTAAAAATGTTAAAACATTTTGGTAACTTTTAAAATCATCAAATATGAATAAATATTACTAATATATTTTCACGATATTTTTTCAAATGTTGTGTACACTACAGCCCATGTCACTAAAGAGTGACAATATTTTTTAAATGTTACCAAAAGTTTTTAGCACTTTTACTAAGTGTTAGAAAAAAAATGTTGCTAGAGGTCAATTGTGTAGTAATGATCTCAAACGATTAATTTTGCAAAATTGAAACTCATTATATCCTTAAGACTACAACACTTATGTCTCTTTCCCAATCACCAAATCACCTTATGACTTCCACAACTTGATAATTGGCAACCTAGTAGGTCCAATGATTAATTAGTAGGATAAACTTTAATTAGGATCGGCTTTGGGCCCCGGAGGTGTGATGACACGGGGCTCGTGACTAAAATGGGTATAAAAATAAATAATATATATATATAGTCATGTTATCTTTATAGCTAAACTAAAATTAGTTTTATTTCATGTCTCTTTCTTTTTTAATTAAGAATTTTTTGACATTTGTTTAAAAAGTATTATTATATTGGTTGTGAGTTTCTTTTTTTATATATTACCTTCATAAGTCTATATTAAATGAACTTTTAGTTCACGATGACATATCAACATATAATTTATTTATGATAAAAAAATTTATAATATTTCTTTTTTTAACAAAATAAGAAACAAAAACTCAAATTATAATTAAATAAAACTAAATATTAGTATATTAATATAGAACAAAAATATATGTAATATTTAATATAAAATGATGTTTTATCAATGATAGACAATAACGACCGAACTTAAACATTTTCTTCGAGAAACAAAATATAAATAAATTATAAATATAAAAGTAAACTAAAGTTACAAAAAATGTGATGGGTTCTTCACAAGTTTACCCAAATCTATAAAACCCAACCCAGAAGGAGATGGATTTAAAAAAATATAAATCCACCTTTTTTAAAAAATTTGAATCTCTTGTCTTCTACAAGATAAGGATAAGAAGAGTTAAACTTATCACCAACTCGTTTTATCGTGATTCATATGTTTATGTTATGTAATTATTTTAATAATAAATTAAATGATAGATGACAACAAAAGAATAAATTGAATAATAAAAATGTAATATTATTTTGAGATATATTAAAGCTATGTTATTCGTTTAATATAAAATAAATATAATTTTTAATGAAACTATGAATCTAGTGTTTTATATAATATATATTTATATTTTTAAATATTTAAATATAAAAACCTAATTTAATTTTTTGTCCAGTGTCCATGAAATATCACGATCAATTATAACTTTAATACTATTTTAAAAATTGGGTTTAAGCATAACTCAAACTTAAAATTTAACTAAGGATGATTTTCATTTATATAAACTATTTTAGTCATATTACTGATAAATAAATATGAGATCTTCAACAATAATCTAGTTGTTCAACACAACTTTACTTCTCAATATGCCAAGAAGTAGTTCGTTGAAAAAAAAGAATAAACATAATAATGACGTGCGTGGCCTTAACAATGTTAAAATTAAAATGCACTAAAAAATAATAAATTGATAAATATTTAAAATTTGATAGGTAGTACGTAATTTGCGTAAATTCCAACTTCAAAGGCTGATTTCGTAAAACGAGAAAAAATTATTTGAAGTCACAGCAGTTTACTTCTTCACTTCAATTGCAACTATTATTAGGTATTTGTATAAACCAAACTCTGGTTTCGGTATTTTATAACATCAAATTTCTTTTTATAATAAATACATGTTTGAATTCATACTATATATCCACTATAAATATTAATAAAAAATATTATCCACTTTAAATGATTCGGAGTATTATTTTTCTACAGAAAAAATGTTGGCATCCTTACAAGTGGCAATGGCACGAAAGCAGGCTGTAAACGCGTTTATGTTGTTGGGGCATCGCCGGATCTTCAAAGCATGTCTCTTTCGACTTCATAAATGCTCTCCCAGTTTCCCAGATGGACAGACAGACATACAAACACATCTAGGACTTTTTCAATTTTGTCCTTCGTTAGGCTGAATAAGAATTTTGTACATCGATGGAGACTCTTTTCTTTGCAAGATATGTCATCCAATTAATTGTTATAAACAAAAAACACTATTGAGTAGAAAAACAATCAGGTGAGAATCATTACTAGAAAATACTGTATTTATGACAAGCCATCTCCGACGATTCTGGAAAACCGTTTTAAAATATGGCGTAGTGACAATTTTATAATTAGGAGAACAAAAATTTATTTTTACGTCGTACATTCTAAGGCGGTTATAAATAATCGTCTTAAAATGTGACATGGTGGCATTTCTATAATTATCAAAAGCTTAAACAACGACGGATTTCAAGAAAACCGCTTCCGTATTCATTCCTTTATAATGTTTACTAATTACTAACCCTAGCTTGCAAGCTCAGCCATTTGCTCATCCTCCCCCATTGACGGCAACGACCTATGGAAGTGCAAGTTACCATCTTCACCTGCTGCAATGACTCCTTTTCAGCCTTCTTCATCTCTACACTCTTGGACTGCTCGCTCTCTGAATCCTTAGACCAAGTGGGAGACTTGGACTTAGACTTGATGGAGTTACCATCTCTGGAGGGCCTCGGAGAAGAAGAAGATCTCTTCTTCGATTGCTCGCTCTCAGAAACAGAATCCTTCAACCACGAAGGAGACTTCGCATCCCTTAAACCCTTAGGGGAACGCACTACCCTCTGTCTATCATCCAAATCCTTCAACTCTCGCTGCCACGATGACACGCTCCCATCCCTCCATGATCGCTCCCTCTCCGACCGAAACCCCTTCGGAAATTGATCCCTCTGTGACCCGCTGCCACCGCAGAAACTCTCCGACCGATGAATCAAACTCCGGTCGCTCTCTTTGTACCGATCGAACCCATTCCTCCTATTGAAACCCTCGAAATCATGCTCTGATCGCTTTCGAACCAGCCGCGAACCCTTCCAATCCTCCTCCACTGTCCGAACCCTCGGTAATGAATTGTTGTTGTGTTAGTTACTTAATTTAGCTATGATGACTGATTTGTGATGATTGGTTGATTGGTTTTAGGTTGATGAGTTTTTTTATGGAGATGTTCCTCATGCAAGAATAGGCAGGACCAGGAGGATGCAAGTTCCAAATGTGAATATGCAGCATAATGTTAGTACAAATCTCAGTCATTTTTGTGTTTGTTGATTACTTCTTATATGAAGGTTTTTATTTCAAGACAAGACCAAAGAAACAAAAAAAATTAAGTAAATCCTAGGAACCACTAAAAAATACAGGATATTCCACTCCACGACTTCTTTTTGATAGGGAAAAATACAAAGCAATTTATAACGAAATTTGCTTGAAGAACAAAATTAGATATTGTTTCTATTAGAGATGGTGGAGAGAGAGACATAGAGAAAGGTGTATGTCTAATACCTTAGCAGAAAAAGTAGAGGAAAGCATTCATGAGAGCATATAAAACAGTCTGAAAATAACTGTTTACTGCTAGACAATATTTTTAAAACAAGAAATCTCATAGAAGAGAATATTATATTGGCTCAACTGTACTCTAGCATTAATTTATATTATATTAAATAGAAAATATAAAATTATTTTATAAGCAGGAATTTAAAAGAATCAAAACCTAGCTTCCGGCTTCCACGTGGAAAGCAGAGAAGGCTTTAGAAATTTTGTTACCTTTAATAAATCATGATAAATCAAATAAACTTGTTTTAAAAAGAGCTTGGGCAGCTGAGTATCAGCACACATATTTATAATTTTAATTATATGCCATTGTTCTGACATGATTCATTATGCTTATTTTTTATGAAAAAAATAGTTTTTCAGTGAAAAGCTCTGTCTTGAGAATTTTTTATTATAAAATTTTGTTAACACAAAGTGAGATAAATCCAAACTCAATGGACAAGTAAATTAAACTATTAATTATTGAAGAAATTAAACATCAGAAAACAATATATTAGATAGGCCTCACTTTATAAAAAAAAATCAATAGAGATCACACCAATAAAATCAATTTGTTATTTGGTTGCCTACTATTTTTTTGAAAATGTTTGCTCCCTTTTGTAGTATATATATTCCCCAACCCCTCAAACAAAGAAAAGGGACACAATTCAGAATCTGATGTAACTTGTTAGTTGTTATATTGTCCAAATTGTAGGTGTAGCAATGTTGGCTCCTATAATTAATCCATATGACCCACACATGACTAAGGAGGAGATGAAAAGAACTTGGGAGAAGTGGTTGCCAAGGGGGGAGATTGTTAGACACAGGCCCAAAGCAAACGACAAAGCTTTAAACACTCGCGGAACTAGAAAGCCTTTACTTCCAATTCCATGTGGCAAAAGGAGAGACTCTGCTCCTGAGCCGCTTCTAGAACCTTCCATTGTCCAAGAAGTTTCATTCGACGACGACAATGAAGAAGAACAATTCCTTGATGAATTTGAATACGAATTTGCCTACTATTTTGTTACATTTCTAACAGCGTTTCTATTAGGAATCTACTTCAGCCAGAAACAATTTGCATTTCTAACTCAATTAATTTCAACTGGCAAGAAATGAAGGAACAAGGTGTACAAGAGGACAGATTGGTGCTTTTGAAGGGTGTTAGTGGTGCTTTCAGGCCTGGTGTTCTCACAGCTTTGATGGGTGTAAGTTGTGGCGTCCCTAAATTAATGACTGGTTTAATAGTAATAATTTAAATAACAAAAACCATGGTAAATTTTTTTTTTCTTCTTTTTCTTTTTCATTTCTTTCTCTTTTCACCATAACTAGGTTTAGAAGGAAACTCCTCACTACAGAGTCCTGAATGGCCAGTTCACAACTCTATTCGGAGTCATTTCTTTCTTACCGCTCATAATCTCTAAACTATTTTGCTGTTTCAAAAGGAAGAATGTACCAGCCATTACTTTAGGTCGTCACATGAAAATAAAAGAATAAAATACGGTTGATAAACTCTTTTACAAATAAATTTGCTAATGCTTTCTTTTCAAATAACAAGATCGATCATAAACGCATTCATCATTTAAAGCTGTCCAAAATATGGGAGTTTTACAAAATACATAGTGTCATCCAGAGCAAAGGTGTCCATAGTGGTGGCTTCAGCCACAAGTATACAATAATCAAATTCCTATACATCAGGTCTACCCATACAAAACAAAAGAGTAAACCTAACAGTCAGTCCTAGATACACCCACCCTCAAAAATACACAAAACTAATCCAAGGAGCTGTCCACTCCACCGTGCGCTGAAGCGTCCGTGCAGGTTCATCTGGATGCACCAAAGAAGTAGCCGTGAATCGAATGGTGCCCCGAAATCGGCACCTCGTGTTGCCTTCGAGGGTCTCCCAAGCTCCCTCTAGGCACTCCATCTCTACTCGATCACGGATTAGCTGCGCCGCCATCACGATCTACAAGAAAGAAAAGAAAGGGGTAGACTCTTTCACAAGAATCTAGCTATGCCACCACACAATGCATCTCATAACCACTTCATGCAATTAAAAGGGGTATTTTAAGGCTTTTCATCTCTAGTAATCGATTACACAGCCTTGGTAATCAATTGCCAGAGGCTAAACTTGAATTACACAGCCTCAGAACATGAAATATGCAATAATGCATTGTGTAATCGATTACACTTGCCTAGTAATCGATTACCAGTGACCCATTCCTCTGTGTAATCGATTACACAGGCTGGTAATCGATTACCAGTGACCCATTCCTCTGTGTAATCGATTACACAGGCTGGTAATCGATTACCAGAGGCTTCCACCATCTCCCAGTTCCCTTTTTAAGCCTGGTAATCGATTACACCCCTTGGTAATCGATTACCAGAGGGTTCCTTAGCTTCCTGACCTCGTTTTCAAGCCTGGTAATCGATTACATCCCCTGGTAATCGATTACCAGAGACCATCTTAGCCCCCTGTCTTCATTTTTAAGCCTTGTAATCGATTACCCACCCTTGGTAATCGATTACCAGAGGCCATAACCCACATATCAATCAAGTTTCACAGCTGGCCAACCACCACAAGCCTCCTTGCTTTGTGGTCTTTGTTCCTTTCATCTGTTGACTGCCAGGAGCTCGCCTGTTTAGGTACATCACAGGTTCTCACTGACCGACTATGCCCGGGTTGGGTCGGGATTGGTCAAGCTTGGTTTTGGGCAATAGCACCCCACCTGACGTCCCCAAGGTCTCCTGACCCCCGCGACATATCTCCAGGTACCACTCTGTGGTCAACAATAAAAGCAGGAAGTTTCACCCTTCAACACTTCCTCATCTCAAGCTTGTAGGATTATGGGGTACCCATCACATGTGGTACTAGGTGGCGGTCGGGCGATGGTGCACAACAAGTTTTTCCACATCCACAATGTGCGCATAAACCCACCATCCCCTGTTGCCCACCTCCAACTGAGCTCACGTACTCCCACGTAGCCCATATCCTCGTTTCTCTCAACACCGGGTCCCCATCAATCCTCCCAAGCTTCCACAACATCAAAGCAAAACAACATTCAAACAGCACAAGCTATCACAGCCAAGCAAAACAGGGCAAGGCAGAAAATTCTGCTCAACACACTAACCAAAATGACAGCTCTTCTCACTTAAAGACCCCAGTAACAATTCCTTCGATCCAATTCGTTAACCGTTGGATCGACTCCAAAATTTTACTGGAAGTCTATAGTGCATAAGCCTACATTGTGACCGTTGGGATCTACTAGAAAACATCCAGAACTCATTCTATACTACTCTTTCCCCAGACAACCACACACAAGCATTTTCTGCACCAAGCTAAAATCCTGCTACACCTATTTTGACAGCAAAATTCTGCATAAGTGCAGATTTTGAAAATCACACTTCCTCTCATCCAATCTTGCTCAAATCAAATCCTACAAGTCCCAAATCATGTATCAAACATGTCTAAACCAAAGCCAAGCTTCAAACCACAGCAACACAAAATCTAGGTGTCCAAAACCCCTCAATTCAATGGGTTTTCTAGGTTTGAAAAGTGAAATTTAGAATGAGGTAAATTTGAAGCAAACTCTCACCTCACACCAATCCATAACATCCATTTAGACTTGTTCAAACTTGATTTACACCTAAAATCTCACCGAATCAAAATTTGACTCTTCAACACCCAAATTTGCCCTAGAAATGGCTCTTTGTTCACTTTGGTCATTTATTTTTCTCTCTAGCACAGTCCAAGCTTTCTCATAAGTCCTAAATGACATTTCAAGCTAGTATTAACTCACTTTAACCTCCATTTACCACAGAATTCAGACTTAGCCTTCCAACCCTCAAAGTCTCACTCTTTTTCCACTCATAACGTCACATTCTCACTTTCTAACCCTAGGTTAGTTCTACCCTTCGTCTCTAACAGATTTCCATCAGCAATTTCAGCATATAAACATCACAAACATCATCACAAAAACCCTAAAACAGAATGGGTATGTTTAACTCATCCAAACATGGCAATTTCAACAAGTTTTCAACAAGAGTCTTCACAAATAACCATCATGAAGCAGAAAACTAACAAAACTACCCATCATATCTCCCAAAACCCTATACCCACGAAATTTAAGAGAGAAAGAAGTCCACCCAAACCTGAATTTTCGAAGTCCCACTCGTAGCCACGCACTTCACGACCCCGAAAATGCCCTCCTTTCGCGATTTGGAGCAGAAATGAGCACCAAAGGTTGGAGCTTTGTTGGGGTTTCAATGGAGAATGAGGGAGAAGAAAATGGCAACGTGAGGGAGAGAGAAAGCTGTCTGAAAAAAAAGTGTGGGGGCTGAGTGAAGAGAGAGAAAAGCTTTTTGGTTTTTAAATAAAAGGGTTTTCTCTTTTTCTATTATTTTATTCAAGCTCTGCCACATGTCCCTATTTGATTGGAGCAAAAGGGCCCACTTTCCCTTTTTACTGTGACCCACACTCAGCCACAAAAGTGAGGAAAATCTGACCTTTGAAACGCTAAAAATCCTGCCTCGGTTTGCGTGCTGTTTCTCTGGTTCCAGTTTCTCGCGTTTCTCTGCGTCCGTCGGGGCCAGTTTTCGAAAGCAAGCAATTTATATATAAAAACGCTCAGAATAAAACCCCGAGCGTGGTTCAGAGGTTGGTTTCGTTAAATTTTAAGTCGCACGCAAAACGATGATTTTTAACTAATTAATTAAGAATTAACCCATAACCTCCCAGTTATGGATTTCTCTTCCTTAATTAGTCTAACCCGCATATCTTGCCCCCGCTATTCCTACTTCTACCAAGAGCATATAGGCATATACACTGAATAATACTTATATATATAATCATTCAAAATACATCGTTTCCAAAAACTCCGGGTAGAATTTCTAGGATGTTACAATACTCCCACCCTTTTAGGAATTTCATCCCCGAAATTAACTACTCGATGAACAAACTTGGGTACAATTCTCTCATCCTATCTTCCAACTCCCATGTAGAATCACCCTCATCGGTTCCCCACTGCACCTTCACCAATGCGATCTCCTTTCCTCTCAACGACTTCATTCTTCGGTTAGTGATCTTCTGAGGTTGTGCTTTGTATGTGAGGTTATCCTTCACCTGTACCTCGTCCACTGCAAGTATATGTGATGGATCTGGGTCGTACCGTCTCAGTTGAGAGACATGAAACACAGGATGCAAATTCGATAAACTCGGAGGTAAGGCGATATGATAAGCTACAGGCCCAATCTTCTTCAAAATCTGATACGGACCTAGATACTTGGGTGTCAACTTCCTAGCCTTGAGAGCTCTTCCAACTCCGGTTACGGGAGAAACCTTCAAAAACACATGTTCTCCTTCCTGAAAATCTAGTGGTTTCCTCCTTCTATCGTAATAGCTCTTCTGCCTATCCTGAGATGCTTTTATCTTCTCTCGAATCAACTTCACTTGTTCGTTAATCTGTTGTAGCATTTCAGGTCCAAGAAGTACTGCTTCTCCAACATCATACCAACAAATAGGAGTTTTGCACTTTCGTCCATATAGAGCTTCAAAAGGAGCCATACCAATACTGGCTTGGTAGCTATTGTTGTAAGTAAACTCAATCAATGGCAAACAATCCATCCAGCTACCTTGTTGCTCTATAATACACGCCCGAAGTAGATCTTCCAGAGTCTGAATGGTTCGTTCAGTCTGACCATCTGTTTGAGGATGATAGGCTGAACTAAGCTTCAGCTTTGTCCCCAAGGCTTCATGTAGACTTGTCCAAAATCGCGAAGTGAACCTCGGATCCCTGTCAGATACAATACTAGAAGGAATTCCATGCAACCTTACTACTTCCTTGATGTACAACTCCACGAGTTTCTCCATTCTATACTTCATATTCACTGGGATAAAATGAGCAGATTTGGTGAGTCGATCTACTATGACCCACACAGCATCATGTCCACGACTAGTCTTGGGTAAACTAGATACAAAATCCATAGATATGCTCTCCCTTTTCCATTCCGGAATCTCTAATGGCTTCAATTCTCCCGATGGTCGCTGGTGCTCAACCTTAGCCTTTTGACATGTCAAACATCTTGCTACATATTCGGCTACATCTTTCTTCATGCCATGCCAGCAAAAACTTCTCTTCAAATCTTGGTACATCTTAGTCATTCCTGGATGGAAACTAAGACGACTTTTATGCGCTTCTTCCAAGATCTTAACTTTCAAATCATCTAAAGATGGCACACATATCCTCCCCTTGAATTTAATTAACCCGGTTGTGTCCTTCTCAAACTCCACACCCTTATCCCCCATTACATCTAACACCTTGCCTTGCAAAAACGGATCATCCTCTTGAGCCTTGCGTATGTGATCTACGAATTCATTGGTAATCTGCAACGCTCCCACAAATAAGCTCTTGGGTCGCACCTCGATTGCTAGATTCAGATCTCGGAACTCCTCTATCAATCTCTGCTCCAAACTCATCATAGTCGCAACATGTAAAGATTTCCGGCTTAGCGCATCGGCTACTACATTAGCCTTTCCCGGATGGTATGAAAGACCAAAATCATAATCCTTGAGGAACTCCATCCATCTTCGTTGTCTCATATTGAGTTCCTTCTGATCGAACAAGTATTTGAGACTCTTGTGATCACTGAAAACTTCAAAACGAGTGCCGTACAAATAATGCCTCCAAATCTTTAAGGCAAAGACCACCGCTGCTAGTTCCAAGTCATGGGTCGGATAGTTAACTTCATGAGGACGTAATTGACGTGAAGCATAAGCCACTACTCTTCCCTCTTGCATCAACACACATCCCAAGCCTTGCCCGCTTGCATCGCAATACACTTCAAATGTCCTCTTAGGGTCGGGCAAAATTAAAACTGGAGCTGTCGTCAACCGCCTCTTCAACTCTTGGAAACTTTGATCACACTTCTCATTCCAAACAAACTTCTCATTCTTACGAGTCAACTTAGTTAGGGGCAATGCCAATTTAGAAAATCCCTCAATGAATTTTCTATAATAGCCAGCTAACCCCAAGAAACTTCGAACCTCTGTTGGAGTTGTTGGTTGTTGCCACTCCATAACCGACTCCACCTTGTTCGGATCCACCGCAACCCCGTCCTTAGAAATCACGTGCCCTAAGAACTGCACTTTCTCCAACCAAAAGTCACATTTCGACAGTTTGGCGAACAACTTCCTATCCCTCAGGATATGCAACACAATCCTCAAGTGCTTTTCATGCTCCTCCTTATTCCTTGAATACACTAGGATATCATCAATGAACACAACCACGAACTGATCCAAGTAATCATGGAATATACGATTCATATAATCTATGAAAATAGCCGGAGCATTAGTCACTCCAAATGGCATGACTAAATACTCGTAGTGCCCATACCGAGTCCGAAACGCAGTCTTTGGGATATCTTCCTTCTTAACTCGGATTTGATGATACCCCGATCGCAGATCTATCTTCGAAAATACCGTTGCTCCCCTCAATTGGTCAATCAAATCATCTATCCTTGGTAGAGGATATTTGTTCTTGATAGTGACCTTGTTTAGCTGCCGGTAGTCTACACACATCCTCATACTTCCATCCTTCTTTTTAACCAACAAGACCGACGCTCCCCACGGTGATGCGCTTGGACGAACAAATTGTTTGCTCAAAAGATCCTGCACTTGTGCCTTCACCTCTGCTAGTTCTACCGGAGACATTCTATAAGGCGCAATCGACACTGGATTCGCCCCAGGCACCAAGTCAATAATGAATTCCACTTCTCTCTCAGGTGGTAATTCACAAATGTCATCAGGAAAAACTTCCGGAAATTCTGACACCACCGGTATACTACTAACTTCAGCGTCCTCTTCCACATATATAGAGAACAACACCATGTAAGCTCGAACATCCCTCGTTCCTTCGTTGGCCGCATCCCCTTTCAAAGATCCACTTGGGACTACATCCTCACCAAACACTAGCATCTTCTCCTTGCAGTCTAGAAAGATATGGTTAGTAGATAAACAATCCATCCCCAAGATCACATCTAGGTGAGCTAAAGGTAGGCAAATCTAAACAATCCATCCCCAAGATCACATCTAGGTGAGCTAAAGGTAGGCAAATCAAATCCGCCATAAAAGATCGACCCTCAACAAGTATGGGACACTTCAAACACACCCGAGAGGTGGTTACAGGCTCGCTCGTCGGAGTAGACACCACCATATCATATGGCAACTCCGTCGCACATAACCCCAACCTCTCCACACATGCATGAGATATGAAAGAATGCGTGGCACCTGAATCATAAAGTACATCTAGTAGTTTATCAGCAATCAAACACTTACCCCGTATCAAATCGTCGGAGGCAGTCGCTTCTGAACCACTCATAGCAAATACCCGAGAGGGTACTTTTGGTCTTCCACCACTAGTGTTGTTGTTGCTAACATTACCGCTCCTTGTGGAATTAGTGGGTCCACGATTGACGGTGTTGGAATTGGCTGTTACCGTCGGTCTCCCGGTCACCCTACATTCTCGAGCATAATGGCCTACCTTGCCACAAACATAGCAACGACTCTCCTGTGTCTGCTGGAGCTGTGGGCAATTCCTCTTAATATGCGGTCCTCCACACTGAAAGCATTGTACCCCAGTTCCCCTTGACTGGCTCATGTTGGAGGTAGCCATAGGTTGCTTCTCCTTGTTGCTAGCATACGGCTTCATCCTCTTGTTACCATTTCCTCTAAAAGGATGGTTCCTCTGAGGTCCTCCAACGCCTCTAGATTGCCTCTCCTTCATCTTATCTTCAAAAATTCTGCACTTTGTCACCAGCTGATTAAAATCCGTGATCTGCATATAACTAGCCGCCTGTTGGATCTCCAATCGAAGCCCATTCTCAAACTGAGCACATAAATCTTCCTCATTCCGAGCATCTTGGTATTGAGGCCAATACTGCAGAAGCTCATTAAACTTAGCCGTGTACTCCCCAACAGACATGTTTCCTTGCTTCAAATCCAGAAATTCCCTCGCCTTCCTCTTCCTGAGATCTCGTGGAAAGTAATTCTCCAGGAACTTGTCCTTGAAGGCATTCCAAGGAATCACGCCTCCAGGTGCAACAAATGAAGGCTTCACAAACTTCCACCAATTCTCGGCCTCCCCTTGGAGCATAAATGTCGCATAAAGGACCTTATGCTCCTCAAGGCAACCCATCGCCTCGAAAATCTTCTCCGTCTCAGCTAACCACAACCTAGCACCTTCCGGATCATAGTCTCCACTGAACTTTGGCGGGTGGTTCTTACGGAAAGCCATGAGTCCCCGATACTCCGCCGGCTCCACATCACGTTCCTGCACTAGAGTTTCCAGCACAGCGGTGATGCGGTCAAGGATATCACGGTTCTGATCCCTACCACGTCCTGCCATACCTTTCCTGTAGGGAAACTATTAGCACCCAAGAAATCCTAAAGAGAGAGTGTACCACACAGGCTATGATAGTTATAACAACATCCTTCTCTTTATACATACTTATACACACAACAATCCTATGAATCAGTCACACATCCATGCTCAAGACAAGAAGACAAAAATACACACAATGTGTGACTTAACATCACTCCCCGAAACCTACTCCCAAGTTTCAGAGATACACAGCATTCACACAGCAAGACCATAACAGGTTCACTAGAATCCAACTTTTGCTCTGATACCACCAATTGTGGCGTCCCTAAATTAATGACTGGTTTAATAGTAATAATTTAAATAACAAAAACCATGGTAAATTTTTTTTTCTTCTTTTTCTTTTTCATTTCTTTCTCTTTTCACCATAACTAGGTCTAGAAGGAAATTCCTCACTACAGAGTCCTGAATGGCCAGTTCACAACTCTATTCGGAGTCATTTCTTTCTTACCGCTCATAATCTCTAAACTATTTTGCTGTTTCAAAAGGAAGAATGTACCAGCCATTACTTTAGGTCGTCACATGAAAATAAAAGAATAAAATACGGTCGATAAACTCTTTTACAAATAAATTTTCTAATGCTTTCTTTTCAAATAACAAGATCGATCATAAACGCATTCATCATTTAAAGCTGTCCAAAATATGGGAGTTTTACAAAATACATAGTGTCATCCAGAGCAAAGGTGTCCATAGTGGTGGCTTCAGCCACAAGTATACAATAATCAAATTCCTATACATCAGGTCTACCCATACAAAACAAAAGAGTAAACCTAACAGTCAGTCCTAGATACACCCACCCTCAAAAATACACAAAACTAATCCAAGGAGCTGTCCACTCCACCATGCGCTGAAGCGTCCATGCAGGTTCATCTGGATGCACCAAAGAAGTAGTCGTGAATCGAATGGTGCCCCGAAATCGGCACCTCGTGTTGCCTTTGAGGGTCTCCCAAGCTCCCTCTAGGCACTCCATCTCTACTCGATCACGGATTAGCTGCGCCGCCATCACGATCTACAAGAAAGAAAAGAAAGGGGTAGACTCTTTCACAAGAATCTAGCTATGCCGCCACACAATGCATCTCATAACCACTTCATGCAATTAAAAGGGGTATTTTAAGGCTTTTCATCTCTAGTAATCGATTACCAGAGGCTAAACTTGAATTACACAGCCTCAGAACATGAAATATGCAATAATGCACTGTGTAATCGATTACACTTGCCTGGTAATCGATTACCAGTGACCCATTCCTCTGTGTAATCGATTACACAGGCTGGTAATCGATTACCAGAGGCTTCCACCATCTCCCAGTTCCCTTTTTAAGCCTGGTAATCGATTACACCCCTTGGTAATCGATTACCAGAGGGTTCCTTAGCTTCCTGACCTCGTTTTCAAGCCTGGTAATCGATTACATCCCCTGGTAATCGATTACCAGAGACCATCTTAGCCCCCTGTCTTCATTTTTAAGCCTTGTAATCGATTACCCACCCTTGGTAATCGATTACCAGAGGCCATAACCCACATATCAATCAAGTTTCACAGCTGGCCAGCCACCACAAGCCTCCTTGCTTTGTGGTCTTTGTTCCTTTTATCTGTTGACTGCCAGGAGCTCGCCTGTTTAGGTACATCACAGGTTCTCACTGACCGACTATGCCCGGGTTGGGTCGGGATTGGTCAAGCTTGGTTTTGGGCAATAGCACCCCACCTGACGTCCCCAAGGTCTCCTGACCCCCGCGACATATCTCCAGGTACCACTCTGTGGTCAACAATAAAAGCAGGAAGTTTCACCCTTCAACACTTCCTCATCTCAAGCTTGTAGGATTATGGGGTACCCATCACATGTGGTACTAGGTGGCGGTCGGGCGATGGTGCACAACAAGTTTTTCCACATCGACAATGCGCGCATAAACCCACCATCCCCTGTTGCCCACCTCCAACTGAGCTCACGTACTCCCACGTAGCCCATATCCTCGTTTCTCTCAACACCGGGTCCCCATCAATCCTCCCAAGCTTCCACAACATCCAAGCAAAACAACATTCAAACAGCACAAGCTATCACAGCCAAGCAAAACAGGGCAAGGCAGAAAATTCTGCTCAACACACTAACCAAAATGACAGCTTTTCTCACTTAAAGACCCCAGTAACAATTCCTTCGATCCAATTCGTTAACCGTTGGATCGACTCCAAAATTTTACTGGAAGTCTATAGTGCATAAGCCTACATTGTGACCGTTGGGATCTACTAGAAAACATCCAGAACTCATTCTATACTACTCTTTCCCCAGACAACCACACACAAGCATTTTCTGCACCAAGCTAAAATCCTGCTGCACCTATTTTGACAGCAAAATTTTGCATAAGTGCAGATTTTGAAAATCACACTTCCTCTCATCTAATCTTGCTCAAATCAAATCCTACAAGTCCCAAATCATGTATCAAACATGTCTAAACCAAAGCCAAGCTTCAAACCACAGCAACACAAAATCTAGGTGTCCAAAACCCCTCAATTCAATGGGTTTTCTAGGTTTGAAAAGTGAAATTTAGAATGAGGTAAATTTGAAGCAAACTCTCACCTCACACCAGTCCATAACATCCATTTAGACTTGTTCAAACTTGATTTACACCTAAAATCTCACCGAATCAAAATTTGACTCTTCAACACCCAAATTTGCCCTAGAAATGGCTCTTTGTTCACTTTGGTCATTTATTTTTCTCTCTAGCACAATCCAAGCTTTCTCATAAGTCCTAAATGACATTTCAAGCTAGTATTAACTCACTTTAACCTCCATTTACCACAGAATTCAGACTTAGCCTTCCAACCCTCAAAGTCTCACACTTTTTCCACTCATAACGTCACATTCTCACTTTCTAACCCTAGGTTAGTTCTACCCTTCGTCTCTAACAGATTTCCATCAGCAATTTCAGCATATAAACATCACAAACATCATCACAAAAACCCTAAAACATAATGGGTATGTTTAACTCATCCAAACATGGCAATTTCAACAAGTTTTCAACAAGAGTCTTCACAAATAACCATCATGAAGCGGAAAACTAACAAAACTACCCATCATATCTCCCAAAACCCCATACCCACGAAATTTAAGAGAGAAAGAAGTCCACCCAAACCTGAATTTTCGAAGTCCCACTCGTAGCCACGCACTTCACGACCCCGAAAATGCCTTCCTTTCGCGATTTGGAGCAGAAATGAGCACCAAAGGTTGGAGCTTTGTTGGGGTTTCAATGGAGAATGAGGGAGAAGAAAATGGCAACGTGAGGGAGAGAGAAAGCTGTCTGAAAAAAAAGTGTGGGGGCTGAGTGAAGAGAGAGAAAAGCTTTTTGGTTTTTAAATAAAAGGGTTTTCTCTTTTTCTATTATTTTATTCAAGCTCTGCCACATGTCCCTATTTGATTGGAGCAAAAGGGCCCACTTTCCCTTTTTACTGTGACCCACACTCAGCCACAAAAGTGAGGAAAATCTGACCTTTGAAACGCTAAAAATCCTGCCTCGGTTTGCGTGCCGTTTCTCTGGTTCCAGTTTCTCGCGTTTCTCTGCGTCCGTCGGGGCCAGTTTTCGAAAGCAAGCAATATATATATATCAAAATGCTCAGAATAAAACCCCGAGCGTGGTTCAGAGGTTGGTTTCGTTAAATTTTAAGTCGCACGCAAAACGATGATTTTTAACTAATTAATTAAGAATTAACCCATAACCTCCCAGTCATGGATTTCTCTTCCTTAATTAGTCTAACCCGCGTATCTTGCCCCCGCTATTCCTACTTCTACCAAGAACATATAGGCATATACACTGAATAATACTTATATATATAATCATTCAAAATACATCGTTTCCAAAAACTCCGGGTAGAATTTCTAGGATGTTACATAAGTGGAGCTAGTAAGACTACTTTGATGGATGTTCTGGCAGGTAGGAAAATAGGTGGATATATAGGAATTCATTTTACTTTTCAAAGTTCTTGAAACTAGAAAATATTTGAATAATTCATATTGATTGCATAAAATTTATTTAATTTCATATTCTCATGTGTTCTCTAAGCCTGGCATTTGAAGTCTGTGAATACCAAAAAAAATAGCTCCAATAACAAAAATAACAAAAAAAAATTGCATTCTACATTGGTTCTGGAAAGATCATCGTAGAATGCATATCATTCTAAGACGATCACGTGTGAAGGATCGTCTTAGAATGAGTACCATTCTACATCGGTCCTTGCCACGTGAGTGTTGTAGAATGCAATCCATTTTACATCGATTCTGGGAAGACTGCCGTAGAATGCGTATCATTCTAAGATGGTCCTTCACACGTGACCGTCTTAAAAATATACCCATTCTAAGACGGTCTGTGCGATCGTCGTAGAATAGCCTACCCCTTTTTACGATGTTTTCTATGACGACGGTTGTAAATCGATGTAGAATGGCCCAATTAACTGATGTAGAATGCAGCTTCTCTAGTAGTGAATAACTTCTCTAATTCTATTAATAAGTATTGAAATATGATAGATTATTTAATTATGAATTAGTATTAATTAATTATTTGAAATAACATTTAAAATAATTTCTCTTGAGCTTGATTGGATTTTCTCATACTTGTTCATCTTAATTTCCATTAGCAAATAAAATTATAGCCTTTTTCTTCATTCTTTTTAAGTTACAATCACTTTTCTTTTTTCAAAATTTTGTATCATTTTTTTTTGTTTTATCTAAGGATGGGAACAAGAGTAAGTGTGAATGTATACTTGTTTGATAATGTATTATAAATGTGATATATTCACACATTAATGTCAAATATCCATTAGAAAATTTAATTAATCAATTTTAATAAGTCTTTATTATTAACTATATATGTTTTTTCAAATTTTAATCAGTGTCCTTGTTTTCTTAAGACACTAGTTAAGAAAGTTAAAATAAAAATATTTTTATTGGGAGATAAAAAATTATATTATTAATGTATTTTTGGGTTCTTCTATGATTCTACAATAAATATTTTTTTTAGTTTCTCAAAAAGTGTCTCAAGGACAGTGGTTAACAAAATTCATGTTTTTTTTTTCTTTCCATAAATAAGATTTGAACTAGCTAGAGACATTACTTATGGGATATGCGTTCGGTTCTAATCAGAGCAATTTATAGTGTGTTTGAAATAGCTTCACAGTTGGAAGCTTTTATGAAGGAATCTAAACATATAGGTGCGTTCATGAACATAAAAGGCCAACATGGCCATTAAACCACCAAGCACATTTAATCAAAAGAAAAGAATAGCATCATATATTTAGAACATTTTATTTGATTAAAATAAAAGAAAAAGAGGTAGAAAAAAATGCAATCTTCGTTACCCTTGAAGAATCGAGAAAAATGAATAAGCTTTATTAGAAGGTCAGAAAATAGAAGAATTTAAGCCTTGAGTGAGGGCTTCTTGAGGAAAAAAAAAACTAAAAAGACAACAATGAAGTGGTGTTTCCATTGAACAAAATAATTAAAAAAAATAAGTTAGAGGAGAAAGGAAGAGCTCATGGCAGAGAAAGAAGAAAAATGTGAAGAAGCTCACCTAACACTTGGAATATTGGGGGGGGGGGGGGGGAGGAGGGTGTTAGCCCTTGACTGATAGAAGGCCTTGGTCTTGAGTTTATTAGCCTTGATAAGGATGAAAAATGAAAGGAATTGGGAGGTGGGGGGTAAGAGGGCAATTTGACATCAAGAGAAAATGAGACAAGTCATTGTTAAGTTTAGGTTAAAGTGGAGAAATGGATAGGTTAAGGGCTTTTAGGTTTAAGAAGTGTAATTAGGTAAAATGAAAAACAATTTTCTCTCCATTCGAGCTTTAGGCTTCACAACTATTTTGAGTAGCCGATGAATATAGGTTTAGAGAGCAAAAGTGATTTTTCCATTTTGGTGAAAGAATTAAAGTAATATTAATAGGTGTTGAAGACCAATTAAACATGTTGATGACACATTATGACTAATTATTCATTGAGAATTAATAGGAATTGGTCCAAAAATGTTGTTCTTGCTTTGGAAAAATTTCATGGAAAGCAAATGTTCATTATTATATTAAATGATAATATATAATCAACAGTGTTTGGATGTATTTTATGAAATATTTGATTCTCTGCTCACGGTTACAATGTAATGTTACACTGTTTATTTACTCAACAATTAAGTTCTAGTTAAATTTCTCATTGAAACTTTAACATGAAATCACATAAATTTAATTAATTAAATGTCTCTGGAGAGAATCCTATCCCATGATGGCTGATTCTAGGTGTATGTTTGTTTGTGATTTGTTCCTTGTAAAATAATAAAAATTTAATTTAGAGTGTTTGGATCAATAAGAAAAATACAAATGATTAATTTTACAAGGAACAAATCACAAACACTCTAAATTAAAATTTTATTATTTTACAAGGAACAAATCACAAACAAACATACACCTAGATTACTCCTAGAATCACAAACAAATTTCAATGTCTTTTGTCTTTTACGCTTTCGAAGACTACAATGTCTTTTGTTTTATGATTTCAAGACTACAATGTCTTTTGCTTTACATTTTCAAAGACTTCAATGTTTTCAGTCTTTTACATTTTTAAAGACTTCAATGTCTTTTGTCTTTTACGCTTTCAAAGACTACAATGTCTTCTATTTTATGATTCCAAGACTACAATATCTTGTGTCTTTTACATTTTTAAAGACTTCAATGTCTTCAGTCTTTTACATTTTCAAAGACTTCAATGTCTTTTGTCTTTTACGCTTTCAAAGACTACAATGTCTTCTGTTTTATGATTCCAAGACTACAATGCCTTTTGCTTTATGATTTCAAAGACTTCAATATCTTTAGTCTTTTATATTTTCAAAGACTACAATATCTTCAGTCTTTTACATTTTCAAAGACTTCAATGTCTTCAGTCTTTTACATTTTTAAAGACTTCAATGTCATCTTTTGTCTTTTACACTTTCAAAAACTACAATGTCTTATATTTTATGATTCCAAGACTACAATGTCTTTTGCTTTACATTTTCAAAGATTTCAATGTCTTCAGTTTTTTACGCTTTTAAAGACTACAATGTCTTTTGTCTTTTATGCTTTCAAAGACTACAATGTCTTCTGTCTTTTACATTTTCAAAGACTTTAATGTCTTTTGTCTTTTACATTTTGAAAGACTTCAATGTCTTTTGTCTTTTACATTTCAAAGACTTCAATGTCTTATGTCTTTTACATTTCAAAGACTTCATGTCTTCTGTCTTTTACATTTCAAACGCTTCAATGTCTTTTGTCTTTTACATTTACAAGACTTCAATGTCTTCAGTCTTTTACAAAGACTTCAATGTCTCCAGTTTTATGTTTTACAAGACTAGGTGGTCTTTTGCTTGATGCTTTTGATATTTCAATGTCAATGTCTTTTTGATCCTACGTATCCTTTGGTGTCCAATTTCAAATAGCAAGATCGCTCAGATGAAATTAGTGTCCTTATCTTTACTTACCTTTTCATTTTCAATAAAAGATAAGTAAAGAGGGGCAACTGTCAGACCTTAATTTCGTCTGGGGAATATCGTTTGATATGATATTTTGATTCTTGCTAGTCGAATTATAATATTTGGCGCCAATTACAGTGCGAAGCAAGGAATCACTTAGTGTTTTGATCAAGAAAACAAAAAGATACCAAGGAAGGGGGCAAAAGGGTCTTTTTTGGATTTTTCTAGACTCTAGCTCGCCCAGGCTAGCATCTGGCTCGCCTGGGCCATGAAATGGCTTCGTGCCTAAGCAACCAACTCGCCTGGGCGAGCTCATTCTTTCAAGGCTAAGTAACTAGCTTGCCTGGGCGAGCTTCCCCTGCCCCAAAAAGGCTTTTCCCTATAAATAGCCATACTGAGGGAGGGGTTTAAGGGTTCAAAAGTTGGAAAAAAAGAAAGAGAAAGAAGAGGAAGAAGGAAGAAAAGCGAAGCCGAGGCACTACCGAATCGCGACCGTGATCTTTCCCTACATCGTTCTCTTGTTCTGTGTCCCTCGTGCAACAGTCGGTTTGTTTTTCCAAGAGTTGAATGTAATCTATGTACCCTTAGGGGTTCCCTCTGTTATTATGTGCATATTCATCTTCTCCATTTATCATCGGTGGTATTGTTATTATTTGTAAAGTTTAATCCCAACTGATCACTAGTGCCATAAAATTGTCTTTTAAAAAGATTGAAAGTTAGTAAACAAAATCAAAATGAAAACCAACTCATAGCTAAACTTATTTTCATCAAATATCACTTGAGATCGTTTCAAGGTTCAACGCCTTAACGACCTTCTTGTTTGTAATAAAAATGAATCTTTCAAAAGCATAAAACCAACTCAACACACAAACTTTCTCACTTTGAAAACTACGTAGGTTTGATTTCCTCATCGCACCTGGGTTTACGTAGGAGCAAGGGCAACAACCTTGTCAACTCGAAAAAATAAAAAAATATATAACAAAATAATGTAATAAAAGCAATTCATCGTTCTTGGGAAAATAAATAAATTTTAAAGTCACGTTGTGCACATTCGATTAAAGGTTGTCGTCCCTTGAGATGGGCGCGTGGAGTGCTAATACCTTCTCTATGCATAAACAACTCCTGAACCCTTATTATCAAAATTCACAAACCTCTTTTTGGTTTTTTCTAGTGTTTTCCTTAAATAAACGTTGGTGGCGACTCCCACACATTTTCTTTTTAGAAGACACACTTTTACTTTTCGCTCGCACACCCGTCGTAAGGTAGGTTGCGACAATTTCTTTTATCATTAATTATTCCTTTCACCTCATAAACTTCTTTTGCTGCATATGTTTAGTGTCTTTCTTACTTTCGCTTCCATTATGACAAGTTTATTATTTTAAAGAAAAACTTGATCCACCTTCTAAAGCCTTAGAAAAGCTTCTAGGATAAATGAAAACAACCTTGTAACATGATGTATTGCATTTATTTCCATCATTACATAGCATTTTGACCAAAATTTACATTGCATATTTTGCATTTAGGCCTTAGTCTTAACTTGTTTTCATTGTTTTCCCCTTCTTTTAGAACTTGTTATGCGTGTCTTTTGTTGTTAGCATAGGTTTTGGGCTTGGAAACACTCAAGTCATTGGAAGACATCAAGGAATGTAGCCAAGAGTTTTTAAGGTCCAATGGGTGAATTGAAAACAATTTGGGAGAGTCTGGAACATCTCATGGCCTATGAGATCCACTGTTTTTAAACTTGTAAATCTTGTAGAGCATCTCAAGGTCGTGAGTTGCATCTCACACATGTGAAGTCGACAGCATAACACTTTATGATTTTTTGTTTTTTAATGTATTTTGTGCTTGAACCTTTGAGCCCATTGCCTTTAAATACGTAATTTTTCATTAAGTTAAGGATAGAACCCTGATAGGTGGGTGGCAACTCTAGGCTTGGGATTGAGAATGATTGTTTCTCTTCTTCTTCTTCCCCAATTTGAATGTTTTTATCTCATCTCTTGGTTTTATTCTCTATGCTTAAGTGCTTTCTTAATTTTCATTAAGATTGGGGCTTAGCCTTTGACTGAATAATGGATGTTTAATTAAATTATCTTGGCATTCTATTAAGTTATCCTCTTGATTCTTTATATATTGATTTTTTGTTTTTCATAACCTTAGATGCTTAAGGAAGAATTAAAAGGTGAACCTAACCGTTGGAACCATAGGGAAGAAACTTAGGCTTTAAATCATGAATGTAGGTTAATCCTTGTAGGATCAAATGAATTGACAAAGAGCATAATGAGTCTAATTGAACATAGCTACCACAAATGAAAGTAGAGGTTAATTCAATTAGATACACCTCTATAAGAACACTTAGGTTACCTTAGGTTAATTCACCTTCAAAGAGAACTAATAATAACACTTAGGTAAGGAAATTAGCCTATTAGAAAATCATTGTGTGAACTTGCAATTTTAGAAATTTTCTCAGATTATTTTATTACTTGACAATGACCATGCACTTACGATTTTCCCCTATCAAGTTCTTGGCGTTATTGTTGAGGGTTGTGTCATTTTGAATATCAATCTATTTGTGATTTTATTAGATTGGACAAAATTCTCGTTATCTTTTTTTTCGGTTTCCTTTTTTACCTTGATGTACTTGATTTTTTGTTTTGTTTTTGTTTTATTCGTGCATTGTGCTTTTCACTCCATGCCTCTCTCTCTCTCTCTCTCTCTCTCTCTCTCTCTCTCTCTCTATATATATATATATATATATATATATATATATATATATATATATATATATAGTATATTCCACAAGTAGAATCTAAGCATTTTCCACTTTGGTCAATTATATTATTTTTACCAAATTAGTGACACTATAACAAAAAAGCAATTCTACGATACTACATCAAGGATGGTTCTAGAAAACCTTCGCCTTTAAAAATGCAACTACATTTTTGTAAATAATCAATATTTGAAATTGGTGAGGACTTGAAATTCTGAATACTTTGCAATTCTATTTTTGTTGATGCAGAAAGGTAGCTACCAAACTTACCAGAGAGATTCCATACCACATTTATTGAGCAAATCGTAAATGGCTAAAATCAGTTCATATGTATCTAAGAAAAACATTACATGATGGAATCATAGAAGCATCAAGAAATTCTAAACCATTATCCTTAGAGGCATAAATTATCCTTGGATGGAACAACTGTGGATGAGGTGTGCCTCAATATTTGTTATCTTGGGATTTTATTTATAAGGATATGATTGTTCTTTATGACCTGTTATTTTTGATTTATTTATTTAACATTTATTTATATGTCAAAGCAATAAATAATCTATTATTACTCCCAACATAAATATAATATGTATTAAAGGTAACTGTAAGTGTGTTCATAGTCAAATTGAATTGCACTGGTGATTGTCTATTATACATCTCCTTTATTATTATTGTAAATTATAAATAAACATGTGTGTAGATGCAGATATGCAAAACATATAATCCTTTATTATATTTATAAATTTTGAATTATATTTAAATATTTTTTAATTTTTTTGTATATATTTATAACTTTTAATTATATTAAAATAAAGACAAAATAATTTTAGGTTTATATTTTAATTTTAATATATTGTAAAAAATGATTTTGTTTCCAAATAGAAATATTGTATTTTAAAATAATTAATTTATAAATAATTAACCCGCTTTCTAAGATGATTTTTTAAAAAATCGTCTTAGAAAGTAAACTTTCTAAGACGGATCCTCACAAAAACATCTTAGAATACTCTAATTTTTTTTTTAAATGACATTCTAAGACAGGTTTTCATATAACCATCTTAGAAAGTCTACATTTTTACCTCATTTTTTTTCAAAAAAAATATATTTTAAAATGGTTTTTTCAAAACCGTCTTAAAAATTAAATCTTCTAAGACGGTGACTTCAAAGATAGTTCAAAATCATCGTAAAAAGTCTCTCATAACCATCGTGGAAAGATATTTTTTTAGTAGTGTTAGTCTTTTCATATCTCTCGATCCTTTGCTTTAATTAATTGCATTAGGGACAATAAAATTCTTTAAGTTGAAATATTAGCATGATTCTATCGTCTTGTTTTGGATTGATTTGAGCCACATACATGAGAATTGACACTATGCATTTTCTTTGTTTGAGTGTGGATTCTACATAGTTGGGCTCTTTAGAACTTGATTTCGAACCTGTTGATTGATGTTATAATTTTTTGTTTTGCATGGTTGAATATGATGAAGGAAATTAGGAATTTTCTTTCAGACTTATCCCCTTGAGCCATACTCTGATTTTTCTTGGTACCTTGTTGTTTATTTGTTTTATATTGTCTTGGTACCCTTGATTAATACATTGGACAACTCATTAATGAATTGTTGGTACTGACTCAGTGCTTCAAGCTAGCAGTATATGAAAAATTTGTGGGGATTAAAAGTTGAATAATAACGTGTCAGCAATGTTTGACACGAAAAAAAAAAAAAAAAAACTGTTATGTCAAGCTAGTAGAATGAAAGATACCATATTCATGAAAAAAGGATGAAAAGAAAGGAAGCAAATTATGATTTCTCCTTGTATGGTACCCTTGTGTTTTAGTTGCATGATGTATTTTCTGATAAGGTATTATGATTCATTTGTATCCATTTTCTTTTTCTTGTTCTTTCTAATTCCTACCTTTCAATTTCACCCTGCCCCCAATACATCCAAATAAAAGATCTTGTGATTTATCTTTGTTGCCAAGATACTTAATTTAGTAAGGATGAGGTTACTTATCAAGCTTATGGTTGAGTACCTTAGGTGTGAGACTAGATGAATTGTTCTTACCCTTTAAACACATTAAGTGAAGTGATATGAGTGAAATTGTGTTTTTTAACCTTGATTTGGAGAATTGGCCTCTAATTGGACTTGATGAGATTGCTTGCATGCTTAATTCTTGATTTGCTGCTTGTACTTCCATTTAACCTTGTATCCTAAATTTGTGAATTCAGGTGTTTTACTTGAGCTCCACAAGAAAGACAAATGGCTCACAATATGTGTGGGATGTGAAGTAGGTATGCAATCCATCTAATTTGTGGAAACCCCTTTGGCATTTCTTCTAAAAAAAACATTGTCATACTCCCTCAAAAGTGATTCTAATTTTCAACCCAAGCCAATGACCCCATCAATCCAAACCAAACCAAAGAAAAAAATTTGGATTGATTTGAATCATCCATTTGGTTCAAGTTTTAAAATTATGAACCCAATGACATCAGCCTAAGTATCATATTTGACCATATAGAATCAAAATCCATTCGAACTAACCCAGGATCATACTATTTTAATCTTTTATGTTCTGTAATTTTATACTTTTGTGTAATTTTATAATTCTCACTTTTAATATTATCTATTAGTTTGCTATTGTTTTTTTATAATATTTTATTGTTTCTCCATTATTTTTCCAAATTTTCTTATTTTATTAGGTGATTTAATCCGAACCAACTCGAACTCGAATGTGATTAGATTGGTTAGCTTTGAATTGTCTTTTTTTTTAGAAAACAAATCAATGCAAATCAATTAACATTCATCTGTTTGAATAAAAATAATTCCTAAACCCAAACAAATTCAACCCGTGGCCACCCTAAATTGTGAAGCTCATGCCAATGACAGAAATGCACTTAAGTGATTTGAGACCAAGACATGTTGTTAGATATCAGTCATGTTGATGATTTGGGCTGGGATACGTGCCTAGGCCGATAGATGGCCACGTAGAAGACTAGAGCTGGCAGGACTTTACCCTTATGACTAAACTTAATTAATGCAGGTAACAACTTTTATATTAAAAAATCTGTTACAACACGTGCGCAAGGAGAGGAGCTATATATATATATATATATATATATATATATATATATATATATATATATATATATATATCAGAGAGGTTAAACTACATAATATGAGACTTAAAACTTTGGAAATACTTCCGTAGGGGTGTTCAAACCCAACCAAACTGATTATAAATCATCATATTGATAAAAAAAAAAAACTGAAAATCATTTAAATCAAAAATCACAAAAACAACAAATTTAAAAAATCACATGTTTTTTTTTAATTTGGTTCGGTTATTACATTTTTTCATAAAAGATTGAAGTAAACTAAACAAACTGTGTGTTATAATTATATTGATTTTTATTATGATAGTTAACAATAAGTATTAAATAATTTATTATTTTTCATTTACTTTATAATAAAGATATATATTTTACTTTTATTGGTTAAAAAGGAATTATTAATGTGGTTAGAAAATAATGTTAGATATAAAGTAATGTACAAATTACTATTATGTTATAAAAAGAGTTTGATAATATTATTTTATACTAATACTAAATAGAAGTGAAAATAATAAACAAAATTTAATAAAAATAAAATTCATTTAAAATTATATAGGATGTATAATAATTACCTAAGTTTAATCGATAGATTTAAGTTACAATAATAAATTAAAAAAATCATGAAATCAAATCACAAATTGATTGATTTGATTTGATTTTTATTTAATTTTATATTTAAACTGAACTACATCGTTATTTTATAGTTAGTTTGAATGATTTTTTTTAAAAAAATTAAATTAAATTACACTGTAAACACCCCTAACAAACAGTACACCTGCTGAAATCATTACAAAATAGTGGTTCATGTCCTGCCTCTGAAAAAATAGACAGTCCCACGCTTTGTCTAATTGTAATTTGCAATGAAGACAAGCAAGCATGGTCTCTACTCTCTCGAGTTGATTTTTCTTCTTTTTAATTCTTATGTACATGCATCGATCTGAAAAAAGAAAATGGGGATTTATATTAAAGGGAGGAAACTTACAAAGATAGCAAAATTGATTCGGCAGAAGCTATAGTAGTCACTATACGTGGCAGCAGAGCTGCAAAGGACAACATGCCCCTCTAGATTAGTTCATTTCGGAAAGTGACATGATGGACATTACTTGCTTGCACATGAGAGTACTAACAACACTATGTCTAAAACCTTTTTCTTTCCCCCTTTCAATACACTTTTATTAATTAAAATTGAAGTTTAACTAGTTTGAAAATAAAACCTACAAAATAGATAAGAAGATTCACATGTTTAATATCAAAATCGATTCAAATTTCATCAAATAATAATTGAAAAAAGTGCGTGGAAAAGAGAGTAGTACATAGTTAAAGTTTGTCACTTCATTCACTTGCATAGTCACCACGAACACTATAGCAAATCAAGCACGCACATCCTTTCCTCTGTTGTATGTAACCCTTGTTTTTAGTCAAAATATTTTCAATTAATCAAATGAATCGAGATGAAAATTTAGCCAAAATGAGTTTGTTGTGAATTTGGATAAAGTGGTGAGATTTATAGAAGATAATTCAACCTATATTTTTAAAATTCAAATAAGCTCAAAAGATAAGTGTATCAGATTTTGTGTCATTGCTAAAATCCCGGGATTTTGGATAAAACCAATTGAAAATGTGAACATCATATGATTTAGGAAGTGATTCTTGAAAAATCAGATCGAAGGAAACACGCCTGGTTGCTGTCTAACCAAAATATGAATAAACTAATCGAAATCACTTGAAAATGAAGGAATCATGTATGGTTGTGGGTAAATACGATTTAGGTTTGGTTAAGTTCGATTTTACAATATAAAAAGTTGTTTCTGTCATTTTTTCCAATTTCATTGTTTTTCTTTCAAATTTAGTCTTTACATATGTCATTCGTATTTCTGTTAAGTATTGAAGTAACAAAAATACCATAAAGAGGGGGGTTGAATTGGGATTTCAAAAACTTTTAAAGTTTCTTTGAAAACAAAAGGTTTCTACTAATATTTCAAAATGAGAAGTTGTTCTGAGCTCATAATAAAAATTTGTGTTGCTCAGAATGAAAATACAACAGTTCTAGAAAAACATTTTTTTTACAGTTTAAAGCTTTTGTTTCAAAAATAGTTGCTTAGTAAAAAAACTCTTTGTAAAACAAAGTTTTGTTGTTAAGATAGAAAGATAACAGATTTAATGATTTGACCAAAACCAGTTTTAAGATCTATGCAAAGCAAAGTAAAGAAAGAGAAAAGGGAAGAGTGTACAAAGGTTTTATACTGGTTCACCCCAACCTTGAGCTAGTCTAGTCCTCACCCTTAAAGATGAGATTTCACTAACACGACCAGTAAATCATTGGGTTTCAACAACCTGTCAATTTCTCAATAGGCTTCAGTCCTAGCCTCAACTAGATCAGCTACACCATTAGACTTCTCTTTTGCCAACCACTATTGGACTTTACAGAAAATGAGTTTGTGATTAACCTCATAGATTATATATTTTCTCCTCACAAGAGGGATTCCACTCAAGAACTTAATCATACATTTCTATCTAAGATTATTACAAGCTTTGAAAGCACAATACAAAAGTGGGTCACTCTCATAGAGATGGTTGAAGCAAAACCACATATTTCTCACTTAGAGATCTAGCATAGTGTGTTGTAGATTTGGAATGATTCAACTTATTCTTTATAGCCTCCGAAAATGCCTCTTAAAGCTCTCAAGAAGATCATGTAGTGGGCTCCACACAATTAACACACTTTTGGAGCAAGTATGTTCACTTTCTAGCAGTCATGATATGACAGTAGATAGAACCATTTTGAGGAACCTTTTTTATGGGCATTTTGAAGAACCTTCAGAATAGCCATTCTGATGTATATTGAGAATGAATCCATACTTTGATGAATTCCCTTGATGAAGTTCAGATTGATATCTCATTCTGATGTAATGCAACTTCATCACTCTTAACATTTCCTCATAGCTTCAAAGCATTCTAAAGTTGATTACTTTAGAAAGACTTAGTTGAAGTTTATGTTGCTAGTGTGTTAGTGTTGGTATGTCCAAGGTCTAACTGAGTAGATTTCTTTAGTCCATCAATCTGATGCTTCACATCAGTGCTTCCCACAAACAACTTCATCATTCAACAATCTTGCATCTTCTTATGCAGTTGGTTCTTCCTTTTTTATGTTCCTTTAGTGATATTGTTCAAGTAATGCATTATGAGTCTTTTTGAATCATTCTAATGTCCAGAAACTCAAAGTCAAGGTCTTCATCATTCTGATGTAGACTCTGCATAGCTTCATTTTGAACCATGATGCTCTTCATGTAGCCTTTGATGAATCTTTTATGCAAGGCATTGTTGTTCAATATCTTGCCAAGAACCAAGTACTTAGAGGGAAGCAAACTTCACCATTTTGATGGGCTTCAAGAATTCTTCTAAGTTCTCAAGTATGATAGCAGTTCTTTAAACCTTTTTTAGCATCATTCTGAGTACCTCAAAATCAAAGAACATTTTTATTTCTCAAACTAATAAACATTGAAACACTTAAGCAAAACTATTGCCCATCACATAAACCCATCATCCTTTCAGTCTGCATTGCTAATGGTTTCTCATAATTAAAATAGGGATGTGGATTCAACAAGAATCACCTCGAGTCTAGCACTTTCTCTAGTAAGTTGAAAGCCAACAAAAGGTCAAGAGGCAGATTTCCCCTCTTGACAACCAAATTGCTTGAGTCACTATTCAAATTTTGGAATCGTGTTGAAGCAATTATAGCCAACTTCATTTTGGTTAATCATTAAGATTTATTGTGACTACAAAATTGGCACGGCTGGTAGGACTTGTGTGGGTGATTTGATCAAGCAATTCAAATCATGAATAGAATTTTACTAATCCATGCATTTGTGCTCTGGTAAGACTACTATGCATGAGATGGATCAACAAACCAAGAAGAAGAACGGTTCAAAATGAGGAGAGAGTTCATCGAGAATGCATATTTCCTTAATGACGAGCCTTGTGGCAACTACACTACTCACTCCTTCAATTGGCACAACATCAACTACAATGCTTGTTGTTATTAGTACACTTGAGAAAACACCCATGGTTATGATTAAATCATTCATTCAATAACAAATAGATCTAGGAATACTTGATATCATGTCTCAACTGTCTGGGAAACTAGACGAAATAGTCAAACCCATGGTGCAAAATGAAATGCAACAATCCAATGAGTTGGAGGAAAGAAAGGTGCATGCAGGAGAGAACTTAGCTTTATCAATGCCTAAAAACCCATAACTGACGAATCAAATAATTAATCTGAATTCATCCAATTCAAGTAGGATCAATCCCATTGGTCCAATCTAATATGGCTTTCATGTCTACATGGCACGCAACTTTGCCAAATACGACATCAATATAAATATTCAATACAATCCAGTCGATTGGTGGCTAATTGGGGTTTTCCCTTAGACCTTGGGTGTAACATCCTGGAAATTTCTACCCGGAATTTTTGAAAACGATGTATTTTGAATGATTATATATATATATATAAGTATTATTCAGTGTATATGCCTATATGTTCTTGGTAGAAGTAGGAATAGTGGGGGCAAGATATGCGGGTTAGGCTAATTAAGGAAGAGAAATCCATAACTGGGAGGTTATGGGTTAATTCTTAAGTAATTAGTTTAAAAATCATCGTTTTGCGTGCAATTTAAAATTTAACGAAATCAACCTCTGAACCACGCTCGGGGTTCTATTCTGAGCGTTTTGATATATATATTGTTTGCTTTCGAAAACTGGCCCCGACGGACGCAGAGAAACGCGAGGAACTGGAACCAGAGAAACGGCACGCAAACCGAGGCAGGATTTTAGCGTTTCAAAGGTCAGATTTTTCTCACTTTTGTGGCTGAGTGTGGGTCACAGTAAAAAGGGAAAGTGGGCCCTTTTGGCTCCACTCAAATAGGGACATGTGGCAGAGCTTGAATAAAATAATAGAAAAAGAGAAAACCCTTTATTTAAAAAACCAAAAAGCTTTTCTCTCTCTTCACTCAGCCCCCACACTTTTCAGACAGCTCTCTCTCTCTCCCTCACGTTTCCATTCTCTTCTTCTTCATTCTCCATTGAAGCTCCAAACAAAGCTCCAACCTTTGGCCATCATTTTTGCTCCAAATCGCGAAAGGAGGGCATTTTTGGAGTCGTGAAGTGCGTGGCTACGAGTGGGACTTCGAAATTTCAGGTTTGGGTGGACTTCTTTCTCCTTTGATTTTCGTGGGTATGGGGTTTGGGGAGATATGATGGGTAGTCTTGCTAGGTTTCTGCTGTGTGATGATTATTTGTGAAGACATTTGCTGAAAACTTGTTGAAATTGCCATGTTTGAATGAGTTAAACATACCCATTCTGTTTTAGGGTTTTTGTGATGATGTTTGTGATGTTTATATGCTGAAATTGCCTATGGAAAACTGTTAGAGATGAAGGGTAGAACTAACCTAGGGTTAGAAAGTGAGAATGTGATGTTATGAGTGGAAAAAGAGTGAGGCTTTGAGGGTTGGAAGGATAAGTCTGAATTCTGTGGTAAATGGAGGTTAAAGTGAGTTAATACTAGCTTGAAATGTCATTTAGGACTTATGAGAAAGCTTGGACTGTGCTAGAGAGAAAAACAAATGATCAAAGTGAATAAAGAGCCATTTCTAGGGCAAAATTGGGTGTTGAAGAGTCAAATTTTGATTTGGTGGAATTTTAGGTGTAAATCCAGTTTGGGCAAGTTTAGATTGATGTTATGGACTGGTGTGAGGTGAGAGTTTGCTTCAAATTTACCTCATTCTCAATTTCACTTCTCAAACCTAGAAAACCCATTGAATTGAGGGGTGTTGGACACCTAGATTCTGTGTTGCTGTGCTTTAAAGCTTGACTTTGGTTTAGACATGATTGATATATGATTTGGGACTTGTAGGAATTGATTTGGGCAAGATTGGATGAGAGGAAGTGTGATTTTCGAAATCTGCACTTTGTGCAGATTTTTGCTGTGAAATTGTGCAGCAGGATTTTGCACAAGTGCAGAAAAATGCTTGTGTGTGGTTGGCTGTGGAAAGAGTAGTGCAGAATGAGTTCTGAATGTTTTCTAGTAGATCCCAACGGTCAAAATGTAGGCTTATGTACTATAGACTTCCAGTAAAATTTTGGAGTCGATCCAACGGTTAACGAATTGGATCGAAGGAATTGTTACTGGGGTCTTTAAGTGAGAAAAGCTGTGATTTGGTTGGTGTTTTGGCAGTGTTTTCTGCCTTTGCTCTGTTTTGCTTGGCTGTGATAGCTGTGCTGTTTGAATGTTGTTTTGCTTGGATGTTGTGGAAGCTTGGGAGGATTGATGGGGACCCGGTGTTGAGAGAAAAGAGGATATGGGCTACGTGGGAGTACGTGAGCTCAGTTGGAGGTGGGCAACAGGGGATGGTGGGTTTATGCGCGCATTGTGGATGTGGAAAACTTGTTGTGCACCATCGCCCGACCGCCACCTAGTACCACATGTGATGGGTACCCCATAATCCTACAAGCTTGAGATGAGGAAGTGTTGAAGGGTGAAACTTCCTGCTTTTATTGTTGACCACAGAGTGGTACCTGGAGATATGTCGCGGGGGTCAGGAGACCTTGGGGACGCCAGGTGGGGTGCTATTGCCCAAAACCAAGCTTGGTCAATCCCGACCCAACCCGGGCATAGTCGGTCAGTGAGAACCTGTGATGTACCTAAACAGGCGAGCTTCTGGCAGTCAACAGATAAAAGGAACAAAGACCACAAAGCAAGGAGGCTTGTGGTGGCTGGCCAGCTGTGAATTTTGTGTGACATGTGGTTTGTGGCCTCTGGTAATCGATTACCAAGGGTGGGTAATCGATTACAAGGCTTAAAAATGAAGACAGGAGGCTAAGATGGTCTCTGGTAATCGATTACCAAGGGGTGTAATCGATTACCAGGCTTGAAAACGAAGTCAGGAAACTAAGGGAGCCTCTGGTAATCGATTACCAGCCTGTGTAATCGATTACACAGAGGGATGGGTCACTGGTAATCGATTACCAGGTATGTGTAATCGATTACACAGTGCATTTTTGCATATTTCATGTCCTGAGGCTGTGTAATTCAAGTTTAGCCTCTGGTAATCGATTACCAAGGCTGTGTAATCGATTACCAGAGATGGAAAGCCTTAAATACCCCTTTTAATTGCATGTAGTGGTTATGAGACAAATTGTGCGGCGGCATAGTTAGATTCTTGTGAAAGAGTCTACCCCTTTCTTTTCTTCCTTGTAGATCGTGATGGCAGCGCAGCTAATCCATGATCGAGTGGAGATGGAGTGCCTAGAGGGAGCTTGGGAGACCCTCGAAGGCAACACGAGGTGCCGATTTTGGGGCACCATTCGATTCACGACTACTTCTTTGGTGCATCCAGATGAACCTGCACGGACGCTTCAGCGCACGGTGGAGTGGATACTACCCACGCCTACACCATATCGTCTAGTGGAGCCCGTCCAAGTGATCGAGGTAACGTCATCCGAGGAAGACCCTGAGGAGGATCCCGAGGAGCTACCTCCTGAGCCTGCTGTGGATGCTCTTGACTTTCTAGAGGGCGATGAGGACCCACTTCCTGAGGTGGATTCTCCCGAGGAAGTCATGTCGGCATCTGAGGCAGATTCTACGGAGGATGGTGGCCCGGGGGAGATGGCGATCAGCGGAGGCTCTTCATCCTAGTGGACAGCTCTTTGGATTCGTTTTGTATACTTTTGAGGGTGGGTGTATCTAGGACTGACTGTTAGGCTTACTCTTTTGTTTTTGTATTTTGTTTTTGTATGGGTAGACCTGATGTATAGGCATTTGATGATTGTATACATGTGGCTGAAGCCACCACTATGGACACCTTTGCTCTGGATGACACTATATATTTTGTAAAACTCCTATATTTTGGACAGCTTTAAATGATGAATGCATTTATGATCGATCTTGTTATTTGAAAAGAAAGCATTAGCAACTTTATTTGTAAAAGAGTTTATCGACCGTATTTTATTCTTTTATTTTCACGTGACGACCTAAAGTAATGGCTGGTACATTCTTCCTTTTTGAAAAAGCAAAATAGTTTAGAGATTATGAGCAGTAAGAAAGAAATGACTCCGAATAGAGTTGTGAACTGGCCATTCAGGACTCTATAGTGAGGATTTTCTTTCTAAACCTTGTTTTGGTGAAAAGAGAAAGATATGAAAAAGAAAAAGAAAAAAAAAATTACCATGGTCTTTGTTAATTAAATCATTACTATTAAACCAGTCATTATTTTGGGGATGCCACATTGGGTAGCCAATATGAGTTATAAGATTTCCAACGTTAACAATCTATTTATTGCTACCCTTGGGGGAAATAGGCGTAAATGATTATACTAACCACATTTTCCCTGCATAAAAAGATTTGCCAAACGGCCTCCTAATGTTGTTGGTCCAATTGGTTTGCGAATGTAACTTCGTTTGTACCTCCTCTTGGGGGAATTAATCAAATCATGAACAAATGAGTCATTGGCAAAGAACCTTCATATGTCAACAATGATGTTGGTCTAGGACTAAGTATCATGTGTTAAATTAGCTCTCAACCATTGAAAACTACTACAACACCTCTGATTGACCAAGAATTGTTTTTCGAAACCATGAGAAAGTATTTTGCCATTCACTTAAGGTCAATGGAGAGGCCCATGTACAAGAAACTATATCTAGAATAGATGGACTATATGATGCCTTGGTCGAAAGGTATAAAACCCCAACCTTCTCCATGTTTTCTGGTGAGGATGGCAGATCAACTATGGAGCATATAGGTTGATTTACGGCCCAGAGTGGTGAAGCTAGTTAGAACGAGTTTCACAAGCTATAATTTTTTCCTCTCTCTCTGATAGGAGTAGCTTTCACTTGGTACTAAAATTTACCACTAAATTCAGTGCAGAATTGGGTAGACATGGAAAGGTGTTTTCATGATTGACTTTAGCCTGAAGTAACTATAATCAATTTGATGAACATGAGGCAAATGGTTGATGAATCGACCATAGACTTCATAGAAAGGTTCATAAAAGCTAGAAGTTGCTACTCAGTACAACTGCCAGAGGGAGAATGTGTAGCTATGACAACTAGCAATATGCATCCTTAGTCGAAGGAGAAACTGGTGGCTCAAGAATATGGTGACCTTAGCCAATTAGCTTCCAAAATAAAATTGGATAGAATAATTCATACATGAGAAAGAACCAAGGAGAGCCAACAAAGGGTGAGGATCCCATTTGATCTCATTTGTGAATTTTGGTAAGGACAATAGAGAGATTTTGGAAAAGGAAGCTGAATCATGGCTACTAAGATATTATGAGGGAAACCTTATTCTTGTCCATCCTTGAAGCCAAGAAAGAATAAAGGCAATGCAGGATATGGAAAGTTTGAGTATGATTTTGATATATTAAAAGCATATCAGATTTTTGATCATTTGATAAAGGACCATCAAATTCAACTCAAAGAGTAACACAAGATACCCTCTCTCGAGGAGTTAAAAGGAAATAAGTACTTCAAGTGGTATAATTCATATAACCAGTTTACAGCTAATTGCACTGTATGTCAATAAGTTGTATAAATGGCTTTAAAAGAAGTTCATTTTAAGCTAGCCGATAAGACTGCATCCGACATTGCACTTGATATAGACCCCTTTCTAAAATCGGATATCAACATGGTGTCCTAAGAGTATCCTACTACCAAAAGAAAGATGAAGTAGGTGTGGCAATTGAAAATATAAGGAAAGCAGGAAACTAAAGGGTCCATTAGAAGAAAATCATTGTTTGAAAGGTGTCAGACCCTAATTTCATCCGAGGACTATTGCTTGATGGCATGCAACCTTTGATTGACCGCTTCGAGGTACTTGGAACACTTTGTTGCACAATATGTGAAGTCCTGAGACATGCTGAAAATAAAAAAGAAGCATGGTTACGCAATCCGTGAAATTCCGTAACGTGACGGAAATCAAAAGGAAGTATTGTTATGCAATCCGTGAGTTTCCGTAACTTTTTCAAAAGCTAAAAAAGAGTAATTACATGATCCGTAAGGTTCCGTAACCTTACGGAAAGAAAATAAGTATCGTTACAAAATTCGTAAAGTTTCGTAACGTTATGGAAAAAGAATCACCAAAAAAAGTAAAAGGGGGGTGTAATTAGTAAAAAAGGGGGTGCAATTAGAAACCAGGCCCACTTGGGCCTTCCAGATTCTTCCTCCAGAAGGCGGTTGCTTCTGGAGGAAGCAACCTGGCTCGCCTGGGCGAGTTGGGTGGCAAGCTCCTCCCCTATTTTGCAATAAATAGGGGGAGGAGTGAAGAAGAAAAGGGTTCAGCCTTCTTGGCACTTCGTATTCACTTGAAATTGTTGAGGAAAATTGTTTCCATGATTAAAATTCAAGTCGAGGCGCTTCCGTAATGTTTCAATGGGTAATTACGCGAAGATTTTCAATCGTTCTTCGTCATTCATCGTTCGTTCTTCATTGTTCTTCGATCTTCAACCGGCAAGTGCCCCAAATCGAGCTTTTAAATTCATTCTATGTACCCGTGGTGGTCCCCATTTGCTTCGTGTACTTTTATTCTCGTTTCATTTACTTTCCGTACCCCCTTTTGACATGCTTTAGTCATTTATTTAAGTCATTTCTCGCCTAATCAAAAAATAAAATAAATTTCCACCAATCATTTGATTTGTAATATCCGTTAATTTCTGTTAAAATGAAATCTGACCGTTCGGTCATGCCGTAACCACGTTGGAAATAAAAAAAGAGGTAAAATAATAATATAATAATCAAAAAATACCTTTTAGTAAAATAAAGCGGAAGAGTCAATCAGACGTTTCTCTTTGGGATTTCTCTTTCTTAATTGAATTGACTAATAACTAAAGTGAAACTAAGGGTAAAATCAACCCGCAAAGTCAAGCTCGTCCACAAAAAAATCACTAAAAAGGATTTGAAAGTTCAATATCTCAGTTTTTCTTACCAAGTAAATGGATCATTTTTAAGGTCCAACGCCTTAAAATGATCACCTTCCAAGTAAAAAGAATCGCTTGATTCACCCTTAAAAAGAACTACGTAGGCCTGATTTCCTCTTCGATGGAGGGTACGTAGGAGCAAGAGCCCCGCTTTTGTCGACCTCAAAAATAAAAAGAAATTAAAGTTAAAGTAACACAAGTTCCACAATTCTAAAAATAAGGTTGTTGTCCTTTGAGACAAACGTGAGAGGTGCTAATACCTTCCTCAAACGTAAATTCAACTCTCGAACTTGGAATATTCTTTATGACCGGTTTCCTTCGGTTTTTCCGATGTTTTCCACAAATAAACGTTGGTGGCGACTCCGTGCATTTTCCTCCTTTGGAAAACGCACCCGTGAGCCTCGCCTCGCTCGCCTGCAAAAGGGCATGTTGCGACAGTTGGCGACTCCACTGGGGACTGTTTTTTGTGAGTTAGGCCTATTTTAAAGAATTGTGGAATTGTGAAACTTTGTGTGTGCATTTGTTGAACTGTGTAAAATGTAATAACTGCTGTCTTTTCCACATTTTTACACTGCATTATAAGCACCCACGGGTTTGAGTAAAAAAAAAAAGGTGCCCTATACCCGGGTTCATGGGAATCTAAGGAGTGGAGGTGAATCTATGATCATGCTAGGTCTCCAACTTGCTTGATAATAGTGAAACCTCGTCTAGAGCTTTCTCTCTTTATAATATGTTGTCGTTGGTATTCCATACCGCCACAATATTATTATCTTGAGTGATGATACCTCTAGAAAACAACCATGTGAGTTATGAATCGTTGGGAGTAGTTATTAGAGACCCCTAGATATTATCCTATAGGTTCCCAAATAAGGGCATAGAGCAAACAAGCTCCGTGCCATTTGTTCTCATGCATTCCTCTGCGAATAGCACATAAAATATAGTTTTGCTAGTGATGTTTTGTTTCTCTAGAGTACTACGTCACTTTTTAATACATACGTTGAGGCGCCATAATGCCTAGAACGTAGTATTAAAAAGATGGATCTTTTCGGTCTCGTATGTGTAAATTACCCCTTTGTTTTGTTTTCTTTTTGTTTCATGCATGCGCATTGCATCATTCATATCGGAGTCTTGATCCACCCCCTTTTTTAGGTAAATGATGGGGACAAATCAAAACGGAAAAAGATTTTATCAAGTCAAGATTAAGGGTCTAGATGTCACTAGTCTTAAGGAGTTGGGACGGTAGATGGGACCCCTCCAAAGGCAAGCCTTCCGCAAAGTGTACGGAAAGATGTTGGATTTGATCACAGCGGAGGTATTTACGGAAGGTGTTCTATCCCTCGCCCAATACTATGACCAACCGTTGAGATGCTTCACGTTTGGGGACTTCCAAATGGTACCGACTGTTGAAGAATTTGAGGAGATATTAGGATGCCCTCTTGGGGGAAGAAAACCGTATCTTTTCTCCGGGTTTCTTCCCTCCTTGAGTAAGATTGCAGCTATGGTCAGAGATTCGGCAAGAGAGTTCGATCGTATGAAGCAAACTCGAAACGGCGTAGTGGGCCTACCGCGGAAATACTTGGAAGGCAAGGCAAGAGATATGGCAAGTCAAGAAAAGTGGGTCCCGTTTGCGGATATACTAGCTTTGCTGATCTTTGGGGTTGTCCTCTTTCTGAACGTGGACGGTTTGGTGGACCTAGCCGCAATTGATGCTTTCCTTGCATATCACCATAGCAAGCAGAGCCCAGTGGTGGCTATCTTGGCGAACTTATTTGATACATTTGACCGAAGGTGCGAGAAGAACAGCGCACGCATCGTCTGCTGCTTACCCGCTCTTTGTGTGTGGTTGGTTTCACACCTATTCCAACAAGACATAAGACACCCGTGTCTGCTTCAAAGTTATCGCTCATGCATCGAAAAGAGAAGAGTTGATTGGGACCAACACTTGGCTGGGATAGGAGGCAGCACAATCAATTGGTTTCCTCGATGGAAGGAAGGAAAGGAGGGAGTTCTTTTCTCATGTGGGGACTACCCTAACGTTCCGTTGATAGGGACGAGAGGTTGTATTAGCTATAATCCCGCACTTGCCATAAGACAACTGGGGTACCCCATGAGGGGAGCACCAACGGAAGAGAGCCTCTCGCCTTTCCTTGTGAGAGATTTCGGCGTGAAAAGTCTCAAGGTTATACAAAGAGTCCACAAGGCATGTAGAAGTTCATTGAGGAAAGATAAAGAACTTGGGGGCATCCGTAATGGCATCATCGGTGGTTATCATGAATGGCTAAGGGTTCATACGCGAGGGTTAGATTGGCTCCCCAAGTTGAAAGTTATCAATGAGAAGAACTTCGAAGCTCCGGAAGAGGATGAAGAAGTCCAAGCTCTAAAATTAGAGCTAGGAAAGGCAAGACTCGCCAAAGAAAAATTCAAGTCAGCCGCTACAAACATCCGGAAAGAGTGCACCAAGTTACGAGAGGAAAACGCAGCCACTGCAAGAGCTCTTGAACAAGAAACCAAGAGGGCCCGCAAGGAAGAGCATGGTTGAGATAAATTCCGAGGAGCTTTGTGGGGTAGCAACAATGAGCTCAAGCTCCGAAGAGAGGAAAGGGACCAGTCGTGGGTGCATGGCATGATCTTAAAGGAAGAGTTAGCTGCTTGCTCTAGATCCAAGAGGAGTTTGGCTCAACAGTTGGAAGCCACGGAGCAAAGCATGCTAGCCATCATAGGGCAATACAAGGAAGAGTTAAACCAGTCTTTGACCCATGAACAAAAGCTAGTAGAGGATTTCGCACAAGCGTACGCCAAAAAGGAAGCGAGAGGGAGGGTGATTGATGCATTGCATCAAGAAGTGACCATGTGGATGGATAGGTTCGCCTTGACCTTGAATGGTAGTCAAGACCTCCCTTGACTACTAGCCAAAGCAAAGGCCATCGCTAAAGTGTGTACAGCCCCCGAGGAAATTCATGGGCTGATCAATTACTGTCAACACATGATAGATTTGATGACCCATATAATTAGAAACCGTTAAGTTCTGTTGTAACACTTTTGTATGATCTTGGCTAGATAAAAGCTTTGTTCCTTTTTATAAAAAGAGAAGTTATGAAACTCATCACGTTATCTAAAAAAGGTCTTGAGGTGGATCCAAGTGCTCTGATCATTCATTAGCATATTCATGTTTTGGTGGCATACTCACCATTGTTTGTTTCTTTAGGGAACTCAGCATAACTAAGAAAGCGCAAAGGCACCCCTATAACACTCGATCCAGAAAAATGGATAATGAAGAGGGAGTGCAAGAACATATGAAGGCCGACCTATCGGCCTTAAAAGATCAAATGGCTTCTATCACGGAGGCCATGCTAAAGCTTCAGAAAAGTATAGAAGATAATGCTACGCCGGTCGCTTCCAATACAGCTAGGGAAGCGGAACCGGTGCTACAGCCCGCAATAAACTTGGGCCGAGACAGAAACACGATGGTGTTCGGTCGGAGGTATAGTCCTCAAGCCTACCCTTATGGTTTGCCTCCGGACTTCACTCCCCGTACCGCTCCGGACGATTTGAGCCAAGCCCCTACCTTCGAGGGGCAACTCCCTCCTTATGCCGACTATCCCCTACAAGAAGATGATGAAGGAGATGCCCATCTAAGCTCTCTACTTCCCCTCAAAGATCCGGCCCCCCATGAATTGCCCCAACCAAACATAGTCCGCCATGTCTCATCTCCACCCGCACCCGTTAAAGAATTCGATCCCTTTGCAAAAGATAAGGGAAAGATTTATTTACTTGAAGAAAGGCTGAGAGCGATAGAAGGCCTCGGCAACTACCCGTTCTCGGATTTAGCGGATCTGTGTCTGGTACCTAACATCGTCATCCCTCCCAAGTTTAAAGTACCAGATTTTGATAAATACAAAGGGACGACATGTCCAAAAGGACATCTTCGGATGTATTGCCGAAGAATGGGGGCATATTCTATGGACGAAAAGCTATTGATGCATTTTTTTCAAGACAGCTTAGCCGGAGCAGCAGTGGCATGGTATACCAATCTGGAAGCTTCTTAGATCCGATCATGGAAAGACTTGGCAACTGCCTTCATTAGGCAGTACCAATACAACATAGATGTGGCTCCTGATCGGAACCAGCTTTAGAGCATGACCAAGCGAGAACATGAGTCCATTAAAGAATATGCCCAAAGGTGGAGGGACCTCCCAGCCCAAGTCGTCCCGCCCATGACTGAGAGAGAGATGATCACAATTATGGTAAATACGTTGCCTATGTTCTACTATGAGAAGCTGATAGGATACATGCCAGCTAACTTTGCAGACCTCATCTTCGCCGGAGAAAGAATCGAATCCGGACTGAGAAAAGGCAAGTTTGAATATGCCTCAAACGTTTCCCCCAACAACAACAGAAGAGCCCCAGTGGTGGGCACGAGGAAAAAGGAAGAAGATACCCACGCGGTCACCACCGCCCCAACATGGATGAAAGCGCCCCAAAATGACCAAAACTCATGCCAGCACAACCCCCCGAACTTTTCGATCCGAGCCGGGAGTTCCCTCCCAACTCAAGTGAAAGGACCTCCCGCAACAGAAAGAACGCCTGCCCAACACACAGCTCCAGCCACTCCCCGGCCAACCAATAATACAACTCCTGGCGCGAGCTATAGTAATGCACGGCGCCCTCCCCCGGGAGATGATTTCTCTCATATTCCCATGGCATACTCCGAGTTGTGGCCTTCATTATTGGAAAATCATTTGGTGGTGGCCATACCCGGGAAGGTCTTCCAGCCACCATACCCCAAGTGGTACAACTCGGATGCCAAGTGTGCATACCATAGTGGAGCCCCCGGACACAACATTGACTCCTGCCTGCCGTTCAAATATAAGGTACAACACCTAATAAATGCCAGCTGGCTATCATTCCAAGAGGAAGGTCCCAACGTTAAAACCAATCCACTGGTCAGTCATGGAAGGGCTAGCATAAACGCCATCGAAAAGGATGGGCTATCAAGGGCAAAGAGATTAAAAGATGTGACTACATCTAGACGATTCATCTACCAGTCACTACAAGCGGCATGCATGGTCTCTCGTGGCGGAGACAAAAGGGACGAATGTTTGTTTCATCTTGGGGAATCACACGATATGGAAACCTGTCATGCGGTGGAAGAATTGCTTCAACGACTCATGGATTGGGGGCAGCTCGAAGTGTCCAAAGGAGGTAGGGAAGAACCACAGATTTGCATGCAGTCGGAAGAAAAGAAGGTTCCCCCAACCCACAAAGCCCTAGTAATATGTTTCACTAGGAAAGGGACCAGCTCCAGGCCCATGTACCCCCCAACAGCGCCCAAGCCAACGCCGTTTGCATATCAAAGTAATAAAGTCATTCCGTGGAAGTATACTCCTCCCGCTTTTGGAGAAAGTGTTGCAACCGAAGTTGACTCCTTATCAGCCAAGGTGACCAACATCACCGGCCTTAGTGGCGTAACCCGCAGTGGCCGGGTGTTCGCTCCCCCCCACTCGGCGGAATTGCCCTCCAAGGGGAAGGCGCCCATGATCCAAGAGCCCACAGACGTAGCCACCCCCTCAAAAGAAGTGGATCCTCCGGTGGTAAAAGGAGCTGAAAAGAGAGAAAGTCTTCAAGGAAAGGCGGTGACTTTGGAAGAGGCTCATGAGTTCCTTCGTCTCATCCAACAAAGCGAGTTTAAAGTAGTTAAGCAAATGAATAAAACTCCGGCAAGGATCTCTTTGTTCGAACTGCTCATAAACTCCGAGCCTCATCATGCGCTATTGATAAAGGTCCTCAACGAAGCCCACGTAGCACACAACATCTCAGTTGAGGGTTTTGAAGGCATTGTTAATCATATAACCACCAATAATTATATCGCGTTTGCGGAAGAAGAGATTCCCGTTGAGGGGAGAGGGCACAACAAGGCTCTGCATGTGTCTGTCAGATGTATGGACCATATCGTCGCTAAGGTACTCATCGACAATGGTTCAAGTTTAAATGTGATGCCAAAGACCACCTTGGAGAAGCTTCCTTTTAGTGCGTCACATCTAAAACCAAGTTCGATGGTGGTACGAGCCTTTAACGGTAGTCGGCGAGAAGTGATGGGGGAAATCGACATCCCCATTCAGATAGGCCCCCACACTTGCAATGTGGTTTTTCAAGTGATGAACATAAATCCCACCTACAACTGCCTCTTGGGGAGACCCTGGATTCATGCGCTGGGAGTGGTCCCTTCAACGCTTCACCAGAAATTGAAGTTCGTGGTTGGTGGACTTTTGGTGATAGTATCAGGCGAAGAGGATATGTTGGTGAGCTGCCCCTCTTCCGCACCATATGTAGAAGCAGCGGAAGAATCATTGGAAACAACTTTCCAATCCTTCGAGGTGGTGAGTTGTGCCTCTGTGGAAACGAACCCATTGCTACCTTCTCTCTCTAATGCGGCCATAATGGTGGCACGGGTTATGCTCAAGCACGGTTATGAGCCCGGAATGGGTCTGGGCAAGGACGGCCTCAGGAATGCCGACGTGGTCGATATTAGGGGAAACCCGTACAAATATGGGTTGGGGTATGAACCCGGGATTCCAGGAAGGAGGAATGCGCCATCAAGACTCCGGGCGAATAGGGCATGGCCCGGCCATGTTAGCCAGTGTTTCACCAGTGCCGGAATAATGTTCGAGGAAGAGGTGGCAGCAATAGGAGAGGAGTTCCCTCAAGACCCGCCAAATTTCGTGCGGCCATGCCATCCCGATTCCCAAGTGGGGAACTGGCACGTGATAAGCCAGTCAAAGGTCTATACTGTTGATTCAATGTAATTAGAGGCTATAGATTCCTTTCTCTTTTGTTTTGTGAAACCTACCTTGTTAAATAAACAAAGAGATCTTGTTTCATCTGTTCTTGCAGTTCCACCTTTTCTCATATCATTTTACATGTTTTTGTTTCTTTTGTCTTGATTGGTATAGATATGAGGGTCGATTCTTTGAGGATCATAACAACGAGGGTTTGACAATCGATTTCGACTGAGATGTAAGCCAAACGATAAACGAAGAAAAGGAAGAGGACGTCCTTTCACCAGAGTTGGAGAGGTTGATCGCTCAGGAAGAACGCGAAATGAAGCCTCACCAAGAGGAAACCGAACTGGTAAACTTAGGGACCGGAGAGGGAACGAAAGAAGTAAAAGTAGGAACCGGTATGACCGCACCTATCCGCCAAGGCTTGATAACCCTTCTTGAAGAATATCAAGACATCTTTGCGTGGTCATACCAAGACATGCCCGGTCTGGACTCCGACATTGTGCAGCATAAGTTGCCATTGAATCCTGGCTCTTCCCCGGTTAAGCAAAAGCTACGAAGGATGAGACCCGAGATCTCTTTAAAAATCAAAGAAGAAGTGAAAAAGCAGTTCGATGCGGGTTTCTTAGCTGTAGCTCGATACCCGGAGTGGGTGGCCAATATTGTCCCAGTCCCAAAAAAGGACGACAAAGTGTGAATATGCGTAGACTATCGGGACTTAAACCGAGCCAGTCCTAAAGACAATTTTCCCCTGCCACACATTGATATACTGGTAGATAATACAGCCAAGTTCGCCCCTTTCTCTTTTATGGATGGTTTCTCAGGGTATAATCAGATAAAAATGGCACCCGAGGATGTGGAGAAGACTACTTTCGTCACCCTATGGGGAACGTTCTGCTATAAAGTGATGGCCTTTGGGCTGAAAAATGATGGGGCAACCTATCAGCGTGCCATGGTAGCATTGTTCCATGACATGATGCATAAAGAGATAGAGGTCTATGTAGATGACATGATTGCTAAATCTCGGACTGAGGGCAAACACCTCGTCAATCTGCGTAAGCTGTTTGGAAGGCTGTGGAAATACCAACTGAAACTAAACCCAACCAAGTGCACCTTCGGGGTAAAATCGGGGAAGTTGCTGGGATTTATCGTGAGCCAGAAAGGGATAGAGATAGATCCCGAGAAAGTGAAGGCCATTCTTGAAATGCCAGAGCCGCGCACGGAGAAGCAGGTTCGAGGTTTCTTGGGCAGGTTGAATTACATCGTGAGGTTTATCTTGTAACTCACCCCTACATGTGAACCCATCTTCAAGCTATTACGTAAGAACCAGGCGGTCCTGTGGAACAGCGACTGCCAAGAGGCCTTCGAGAAGATCAAACAGAGCTACGCAAACCCCCCGATGCTCATGCCACCTGTAACAGGAAGACCTCTTTTCCTATACATGACTGTGTTAGACAAGTCTATGGGGTGCGTGTTGGGTCAGCACGATGACTCTGGGAAAAAGGAACAAGCCATTTACTACCTAAGCAAGAAGTTTACCGCATGTGAGATGAATTACTCAATGCTGGAAATGACGTGTTGCACCCTGGTATGGGCGTCACATCGTCTTAGGCAGTACATGCTCAGTCATACCACGTGGCTTATTTCCAAAATGGATCCCGTGAAATACATCTTTGAGAAACCGGCCCTCACGGGACGAATCGCTAGGTGGCAGGTACTACTATCTGAATTCAATATTGTGTACGTCACCCAAAAGGCGGTAAAGGGAAGCGCCTTGGCAAATTATTTGGCCCAGCAACCCCTCCAGGATTATCGGCCGATGCACCCTGAGTTCCCGGATGAAGACATCATGGCCCTGTTCGAAGAGAAGCGGACGCACGAGGACATAGACAAATGGATTGTTTGCTTCGATGGAGCATCTAATGCTTTGGGCCATGGAGTAGGGGCAGTCCTTGTATCCCCGAATGATCGATGTATTCCTTTCACGGCCAGGCTAGGTTTCGATTGTACCAACAATATGTCCGAATATGAAGCATGTGCCCTTGGGATTCAAGCGGCCATTGATTTTGATGTAAAGCTACTCAAAGTGTATGGAAACTCGGCTTTGGTAATACGCCAGTTGAGAGGGGAATGGGAAACTAGGGATCCAAAGTTGATACTCTATCAAACTCACATCTTGAAGTTAGCCGAATTCTTTGACGACATTTCTTTCCACCACATACCTCGGGAAGAGAACCAAATGGTTGACGCATTGGCTACCCTGGCATCCATGTTTCAACTTGCCCCACACGGGGATCTGCCGTACATCGAATTCAAATCTCGGGGCAAACCAGCACATTGTTGTGCGATAGAGGAAGAGCGAGATGGGAAACCGTGGTACTTCGACATCAAACAATATGTTGAGAACAAAGAATATCCACCAGGGATTTCCAACAATGACAAAAGAACGTTAAGGAGATTGGCTATTGGTTTCTTTGTAAGTGGTACCATCCTGTATAAACGAAACCACAACATGACCCTCATACGATGCGTAGATGCCAAAGAGGCAAACTGCATGATTGAGGAAATCCACGGGGGTTCATTTGGGACACATGCCAATGGGCATGCTATGGCCAGGAAGATCCTTAGGGCCGGTTATTACTGGCTCACTATGGAAAGCGATTGCTGCGCCCATGTAAGGAAATGTCATAAATGTCAAGCATACGCGGACAATGTCAATGTTCCGCCACATCCTCTGAATGTTATGTCCGCCCCTTGGCCTTTTTCCATGTGGGGGATAGATGTCATTGGGGCCATCGAACCCAAAGCTTTGAATGGTCATCGCTTCATTCTTGTGGCGATAGATTACTTCACCAAATGGGTCGAAGCGGCTTCTTATACCAATGTCACGAGAAGTGTGGTGGTCAAATTCATAAAGAGGAAACTGATTTGTCGATACGGACTCCCTAGGAAGATCATTACTGACAATGGCACCAATCTGAACAACAAAATGATGCAGGAAATGTGCGGGGATTTCAAGATCCAGCATCATAACTCTACCCCTTATCGGCCAAAGATGAATGGGGCTGTAGAGGCTGCAAATAAAAATATTAAGATTATTCAGAAGATGATGGTGTCATACAAAGATTGGCATGAGATGTTGCCTTTTGCCCTGCACGGATATAGAACCTCAGTGCGAACTTCTACTGGGGCAACGCCGTATTCCTTGGTTTATGGGATGGAAGCGGTACTCCCATTTGAGGTAGAGGTCCCTTCCCAGAAGATACTAGCGGAATCAAGCCTAGAAGAGTCAGAGTGGGCTCAAGCACGCTACGACCAACTCAACCTTATTGAAGGTAAGCGTTTGACGGCCATGAGCCATGGGCGCCTGTATCAACAAAGGATAAAGAACGCGTTCGACAAGAAGGTACGCCTGCGCAAGTTCAACGAGGGGGACCTTGTGTTGAAAAAGATATCCCACGCTGTTAAGGATAATCGAGGGAAATGGGCCCTGAATTACGAAGGACCTTTCATTGTGAAAAGGGCTTTTTCTGGGGGTGCTCTGGTACTCACCAACATGGATGGCGAGGAACTACCCTCGCCCGTGAACTCCAATGTCGTTAAGCGATATTACGCTTGAAGTCTGGGGCAATTGAGGGAACCGCTGCATGTTCTTTTATTTCTCAGTTTTTTGTTCTTCTTGGTTTCCTCCAAGGATTCCCATCCGCTGTAATTATCTCATCACTTTTCTTTAAAAGAGAACATGGGTTGAGGCTTCAGTCCTCACTTTGGTTTTTAAACCTTGTGTTAGTTTGTAATAACTTGAGCCCTTTTCGCTCAGTTCATAGGGTGCCCCAAACGCTTAATTAAAATTGAACCTAACCAGCTTTCACTAAGAAGATCATTGCATTGAAAACATTCATGCATGCACATACACATGCATATTTTGTGATAACAGGGACAGAATTGTCTTAGGCCACGGTCAGAAGTAGAGACAAAGTTAACAGCAGAAATCAACCAAGGTAAGACGACGACCCGGTCACGATTTGCCGAGCATTGTTGTTTCCTACTTTCAGGTACTTAGGGACGGATGCAAATGGAGGATAGGGTCACGACCGACAGATCGTCATTCCTTCCCGGCGCTGAACAAGCGGAAAACGTCGCTGCAAGGCAGCCCAATATCCTTTAAATTCACAGTAATTATTACTATCGTTTGTTTAAAATAAATAATTGATGCCTGATCTAACTTAAGTAGGTTCGAGTAGGCAAACGTTAACCTGTAGGGGGCCATGGTTATGTTTCCCCTAAAAAAAATGGCAGGTTAGCTCGCCTAGGCGAGCAACCCCTGCACCAAATTATAAAAAACGAGGGAGGGGAACGTTTTCTGCACCCAAAAACTCCCCCCCCCCCCCCCTCATTCAAAAAGAGAGAGCTCACGAGACTTGCGGTTTTTGCTCCCCCAAGCCACCTTTAGTTGCATTTTGCTTTCATTTTTGTTATTCCTACTCACTCCAACAAGTAAGTATTTAATCCTTGAATTTTTTATTTTTTCATTGGTCCATTTTGTTCATCTTTTGGTGCTCTAAATTGTGAGAATGTGCTCAAATTTGTGGGGCAGTTTTGGGATGTTTTCATGCTTGATTTGTTAAAGTTGAGGGGTTGTAGGGGATGGCCTTAGGCCTATGTTGTATTCTGAAGCAATGGGGCATGCCACATTGCCTCCATTCTCTTGCTATTTATGCCTAAACATGCGCCCACCAAGTGCTCGGTGAAATGCCCCAATGACATATGAACATGGTTTTGTAAGATTGGGATTGTGGGACTGTTTTATATACATAGGGACAGCATAGAGGATTCGAAATGGGTGCCCAAATGCAATTCTAAGCTTAGGAACCCAAGCTCTTAGCTTCAATGCAAGGAAACATACTTATGGCTAAGAATCTAAATTTTTGGTTTTGAAAGTGGAAAGGCATGAAAATTAGGACATGTTTGAGAGGGTTTTTACTAGGATTTGGCTGCCCCATGAGGGATACTTTGCATCTAGGTAGCATGGAAAATACCTTTCAATGGTAGGTATATATGTGTGTGAATATAGGTAGCATGGAAAACACCTTTCAATGGTGTGTATATATGTGAATATATGGCATAAAATTCCTTGCAAAGTGTGAATGAGTAGCAAAAAAAAAATGCCTTTCAACATATGCGTATTTGAGGATATGTAGCATTAGGAGCCTTTTAGAAAACATACCCATGTCAAAAAAATGGCCTGAGGACGCTTCCTAAATGAATATATGATGGCATGGAATTCCCTTTTCAAATGCAAGTATGTGCATGACGTAATTAGCTTTCCAATGTGCATATAAATAAATGTGAGTGAAACAACAAAAAATTGTATGTTAAATACTTCAAATATGTGTAGGTAGCTTGTGATAGCAAAATATTTACGATGTGAATAGGTGTAATTTTGACACAAGGCCTTGAGCACGAGAATGCGTATTCTTTTCAAAGATGTATATATGTGTGGTAACTAGAATGTGTTGGATGTCCTGGTATGTTGACATAAATAGTAGGATATTTTACACATACACATGTTCATAAATGAGTTACATTAAATGTGTGCATGAGTTCGTTCTAAATCGGAAAGATTAGCATGTCATTTTTGTGTTAAAATATGCATTTTCTTGTAGACTAACTTTCCAACTGTCTGTCTTCACAGGAAATGGCTCCGAGGAAGCTTTCCTCGAAGAGATCTAGGAAGGAAGCCGCGGCCGTAGGGACTAGTGCCACTCCCGAGTTCGATAGCCATCGTTTCAGGAGCGCTGAGCACCAGCAGCATTTCGAAGCCATCAAGGGATGGTCCTTCCACTGAGAGAGACGCGTCCAGCTCAGGGACGACAAGTACACAGATTTCCAGGAGGAGATAGATCACCGGCATTGGACGTCGCTGGTCACTCCCATGGCCAAGTTTGATCCAGATATAGTTCTCGAGTTTTACGCCAATGCTTGGCCTACAGAGGAGGGCGTACGGGACCACCGATCATGGGTAAGGGGCCAGTGGATTCCTTTCGATGCAGACGCCCTGAGTCAATTCCTGGAATACCCGCTAGTATTGGAGGAGGGCCAAGAGTGCGAATACAGTCAGAGGAGGAACCGGGCCGACGGATTTGACGAGGAGGCCATTGCTCAGCTGCTATGCATACCAGGTCAGGATTTTTCCCGGACCGCTGTCGGGAGACAAGTTCGGATCATGCGCACTAACATGACTACCTTGACCAAGACATGGATGACGTTGCTGCTCAGCAACATCTTGCCCAGTGATCATAATTCTGACCTCCCTCTGCCGAAGTGTTAGCTGGTGTATGCCATCCTGACACGGATGAGCGTCCATGTGGCTCAGTTGATCGCTGATGCCATTTATTTATTTGCAGGTATGCCGCCTACCAGGCACCCTCTAGACCCAGATAAGTCTAACAGGACTCTGGGTTTTCCGGCATTGATCACGGGCCTCTGCCAGTCGTTCGGGGTTCTTGTCACACCTAGTAAGGTGATTCGACCGCCGATCACCCGAGCTTTCATAGAAAAGTATTGCACGCCTAGACAGGCGCAGGGTGGCAACCCGCAGGCCCCAGACGCACCGCCGCCACCTCCTCAGGCTTACCCAGCTGGGTCATTTGACATGGAGCGGTATTTACGGCATTTGGTTCGCCAGCAGGCGGCCAACCATAGGGCGTACGTGCAGACCCATGACTGTCTCTACCAGCTCAGCCTCAGCCTGCAGAGCCAGGGTTTTGCTTCTTTTCCATGCCCTACTCCAGATCAGTTCAGGGCAGAGGTCGCATGGCCCGGGGATTGGTTTGAGGCCCAGGCAGGGGAGGCACCCGCAGAGGCTCTCGGCGATGCAGATGAGGCCCGCATGGACGAGGAGATGACAGATTTACTCGATTTCTTGGGAGGGAGCGGAGCCACATGACCGAGAGATCTCTAGATCCATATTCTCTTTTTATGTTTCCTCTTTTATCTATTACATATCATTTTATTTTGTATAATTGAGGGACTAACATTTGTTTCGTTTTGATTGACTTTTGTTTTGTGCATACATGTCATTTGAACTGTTATGTTAGTGCTTACTTCGTTGTTGTCAATAGTGTTTGTTGAAATTCCGGAACCGTGTAGAGTTTTTCATTTAGGAACGTCGTCCTAAAAAATAAAATGAACCAAAATCGTGATAACGTCGTGTCTATGTATACAAAGAAAAGAAAAGAGTTTTTTCATATATGTAAAAGAAATGTTTATAGAGGGATTTTGTGTGTGTAAATAATGTGTGAAAAGAAATTCTTGTGTGTGTGAGCGACGAGTGTATATAAAGAAACTTTTGTATAAACTACAGGTGTGTGTTGGAAAAAACGAAAAAAAGAAAATCTTTGAACATGAATAGGGTTTGTATATAGACCGTGTTGACATAAAGAAAAAGAGTTCTAATGCGTATACAGAAAAAGTTCGTCATGTATAGGAATGTAGGTGTACAAAGAAAAGTTTTCTCGTAGATGGCAATGGATGTATAGTTTTTGTGAACATAAAAATGAAACAAAAAGAAAAAGAAAGGAAGACCTCGAAGGTCGACATGTTATGGTCATAGGAAGCATAAATCATTCGTACAGAGCAAACATATCTTTTGGAAACAAGGGACTGATGCTAAGAGTTTATTTTCCTAAATGACCGAGATAAGAATGGATGGTTTCATTGAACCGATGAAAGAACATAATTTGGAAACGTTGAGTCTGCTTGTGTAAATCCCCAACCGTAGTATCACAATGCCATAAACTGGATGCTTGAGTGCCCACCTAGCTATGGCCATGACTAATTTTGCACGTTGTTTCCGAATCATCATTGTTACGCGTGCCTTGTGGAAATGATATGGAAGTTCAACCTGAGACCGATACCTTGACACAAGAATTTGTTGTGCCCCAGATATCAAGATCGGGCACCCGCGATAAAAGACCCCGTTGAGACACAACCTTAGACTACTTTGAACCTTGGCCTATAAAAAGAATCCTCATCCTTTCCCCCGACGCAAAGGACAGCGGAATCTCCTCAAGGGAGAGCAAATAATGAATGCTAAAACCTGATTTCCCAAAGAAAGAAATGGAGAGGGAGAAATGAAAAGTAAGAAAAGGAAGAAATGAAAAGAAAGAAAAAGGAAAAATGAAAGGAAAGGAAAAGAAGGATTCTCGATCAAAGATTGGAAGAAAGTAAAAAAGGAAAAGATCAGAGGAAAACAGAGTAATTCTCAATCAATGAAAGAAAGAGAACAGAAGATCTTCAGACCAGATAAATTTTCGGCAAGGTAAATGACTGCCGACAAAGGAAAACCCATTTTTTGGTGGTTCTTCCTTTGGGATTTCCATTCAAAGTCATTCTCGACTGGCGATATCCCGTCCCACTTAAACAAAGAGGAAAAGACCGAAACACCCAGTTTCCTCTCCAAAAACACTACCCTCGAGAAAATCCTATTGATTCGAGATCGTGCGTGTGATCTTTTGATTTGATAGGAAATCGTGTGCAAAATAAAGTCATGGTGCAGTTATGGTTTGGGATTAGGGTAAAACACTTGCCTGTGTGAGTTTTTATACACTATGAGTGATTTATTCCCAGTTTCAGCTTAACCCGATGTTTCCCCTGAATGTTCATTTAAAAGCTAAATGTTGACATCTTGCCCTTCATCTTCGGTTACAAGGAAAATTACCTTTGGTACGGGTATATTGTTTCTCTAAGATATAGTGCTCTCGCGAATGATTTATTTTTCTTTGCAAAAAGCATGATTCCTCTTTTTAGGTAGAAAAAAAAACGGTGGACCATTCGGCCCTGCCAACAAATCTTATTCGGAGCCCCATGAATTGATTGTCGTTCATGCATCCTCCACCAACGAGTCTGGAGCCCCGCGAATTGATTGCCTAGCGTTGTTCACCTATCCTCCACCCTCAAATCTTATTCGGAGCCCCATGAATTGATTTTCATTCATGCATCCTCCACCAACGAGTCTGGAGCCCCGCGAATTGATTGCCTAGCCCTGTTCGCCTATCCTCCATTCTCCACTTTTATTCGGAGCCCCATGAATGGATTGTCATTCATGCATCCTCCACCAACGAGTCTGGAGCCCCGCAAATTGATTGCCTAGCACTGTTCGCCTATCCTCCACCCTGAAATCTTATTCGGAGCCCCATGAATTGATTGTCATTCATGCATCCTCCACCATTGAGTCTGGAGCCCCGCGAATTGATTGCCAGGCGCTGTTCACCTATCCTCCATTCTCCACTTTTATTCGGAGCCCCATGAATTGATTGTCATTCATGCATCCTCCACCATCGAGGTTGGAACCCAGCGAATTGATTGCCTAGCGCTGTTCGCCTATCCTCCACCCTCAAATCTTATTCAGAGCCCTATGAATTGATTGTCATTCATGCATCCTCCACCATCGAGTCTGGAGCCCCGCGAATTGATTGCCTAACGTTGTTCGCCTATCCTCCATTCTCCACTTTTATTCGGAGACCCAACGAATTGATTGTCTAGCGCTGTTCGCCTATCCTTCACCCTTAAATCTTATTCGGAGCCCCATGAATTGATCGTCATTCACGCATCATCCACCATCGAGTCTAGAGCCCCGCGAATTGATTGACTAGCGCTGTTCGCCTATCTTGCATTATCCACTTTTATTCGGAGACCCATGAATTGATTGCCTAGCGCTGTTCATGTGTCCTCCACCATCGAGGCTGGAACCCAGCGAATTGATTATCTAGCGCTGTTCGCCTATCCTCCACCCTCGAAATCTTGTTCGGAGACCCATGAATTGATTGCCTAGCGCTGTTCATGCGTCCTCCACCATCAAGTGCGAAGCCTCCGGTGACTGGGAAATGTGGTTTTTGTTATTTTCCCGATCGGTTCCTTCGCCAAACATGTGTATATATGTATATTATGTTATTGGTGTTTTTGTTGTTTGTGTTTTATTTGTGTTGTGCAGGAAAAAAGAGAAGGAGAGACGGGAGTCGTCATAGACTAATCACGGAAAGGGCGAAGAGGGACGAAATCAATGTTTTATCTTTTCTTTCCTCTTATCTCCGATAAAAGGTAAGTAATGAGGGGCAACTGTCATACCCTAATTTCGTCCGGGGACTATTGTTTGATGGCATGCAACCTTTGATTGACCACTTCGAGGTACTTGGCACCCTTTGTTGCACAATATGTGAAGTCCCGAGACGTGCCGGAAATCAAAAGGAAGCGTAGTTACGCAATCCGTGAAATTCCGTAACGTGACGGAAATCAAAAGGAAGTATTGTTACGCAATCCGTGAGTTTCCGTAACTTTTTCGAAAGCTAAAAAAGAGTAATTACATGATCCGTAAGGTTCCGTAACCTTACGGAAAGAAAATAAGTATCGTTATGAAATTCGTAAAGTTTCGTAACGTTACGGAAAAAGAATCACCAAAAAAAGTAAAAGGGGGTGTAATTAGTAAAAAAAGGGTGCAAATAGCAACCAAGCCCACTTGGGCCTTCCAGATTCTTCGTCCAGAAGGCGGTTGCTTCTAGGGAAGCAACCTGGCTCGCCTGGGCGAGCTGGGTGGGAGGCTCCTCCCCTATTTTTCTATAAATAGGGGGAGGAGTGAAGAAGAAAAGGGTTCAGCCTTCTTGGCACTTCGTATTCACTTGAAATTGCTGAGGAAAATTGTTTCCATGAAGAAAATCCAAGCCAAGGCGCTTCTGTAACGTTTCCGTGGGTAATTACGCGAAGATTTTCAACCGTTCTTCGTCATTCATCATTCGTTCTTCATTGTTCTTCGATCTTCAACCGGTAAGTACCCCAAATCGAGCTTTTCAATTCATTCTATGTACCCGTGGTGGTCCCCATTTGTTTCGTGTACTTTTATTCTCGTTTCATTTACTTTTCGTACCCCCTTTTGACGTGCTTCAGTCATTTATTTAAGTCATTTCTCGCCTAATCAAAAAATAAAATAAATTTCCACCGATCATTTGATTTGTAATATCCGTTAATTTTTGTTAAAATGAAATTCGACCGTTCGGTCATGCCGTAACCACGTTGGAAATAAAAAAAAGAGGTAAAATAATAATATAATAATCAAAAAATACCTTTTAGTAAAATAAAGCGGAAGAGTCAATCGGACATTTCTTTCTTAATTGAATTGACTAATAACTAAAGTGAAACTAAGGCTAAAATTAACCCGCAAAGTCAAGCTCGTCCACAAAAAAATCACTAAAAAGGATTTGAAAGTTCAATATCTCAGTTTTTCTTACCAAGTAAATGGATCATTTTTAAGGTCCAACGCCTTAAAATGATCACCTTCCAAGTAAAAAGAATCGCTTGATTCACCCTTAAAAAGAACTACGTAGGTCTGATTTTCTCTTCGATGCAGGGTATATAGGAGCAAGAGCCCCGCTTTTGTCGACCTCAAAAATAAAAAGAAATTAAAGTTAAAGTAACACAAGTTCCACAATTCTAAAAATATGGTTGTTGTCCTTTGAGACAAACGTGAGAGGTGCTAATACCTTCCTCAAACGTAAATACAACTCCCGAACTTGGAATATTCTTTATGACCGGTTTCCTTCGGTTTTTCCGACGTTTTCCACAAATAAACGTTGGTGGCGACTCCGCGCATTTTCCTCCTTTGGAAAACGCTCCCATGAGCCTCGCCTCGCTCGTCCGCAAAAGGGCATGTTGCGACAAAAGGTTATAGCCACCACCATCCACGAAGGGTATTTGGGTGCCCCTAAATAAAGGGCACATTTAATGGTTCTACATACCGAATTACTGGCCTTAAGCTAGCTGATATATGGCAAGCTATGAGGAGAAAGGAAGATGCCATGAACTTTGAGAAGTTGGGACAACAAATGCATGGCAACATGAAAGTGGCACATGTACCAAAAATTGATGATATCCCAATTCCCCAAAGCAAAAGAAGGGGTGCTTAATTCAACATTGAGAATGGGATGAAAACTTTGTGAATCACTATTGACAATGAGAAAAAAAGTTCATCCAGGATGATAAAGCCATCAGCTAAGGCAGAGATAAGGCAATGGTGCTTAAATTAGAAGGTAGTACAAAACAAAGTAAACCCACAACTTGGAGGATTATCTCGCACTCATAATAGAAGATTGCAAAGGGCAACAAAATGAAGTATACCATAGTCATGATTGCAGGTCTAAAAACTAGGGGGCAAGAAGAGACCTCTGTGAGTCAAGTAGCCTTTGCATTGGACCGAGCTTTTAGAAAGCATCCATCAACCATAGTAGAAAAATCAGTCATTTCAGCTAATTTGCCCAATCATACTCCAGCCAAAATAATAGATGCAAGCGAAGGTGAGGAGAGGTGTGAGAAAACAAACTAGGCTCCAAAATAGTAAAGGGAAGAAAACATGGCTTTAAAAGAACCAAATGAATAGGAGTTGAAGCAGATAAAAAACTCTTTACTGGAGGAATGGCTAAGTGATGGCAATTTGTTAGGTGCTAAGATCAATGCTATAAGCTTGATACCTAAGGAGTTCTAAGCTACTTCGAGTCAAAACAAGAACTTAGATGGAAATTTTTGTTCAGAAGAAATTGAATTGGCCACTATGGGAGAAGTAGTGGTTGATAAGCAAATTACCATCATTTTTTATCATCCCACCCTCGAAATGACCAAACACTTGAAGCCTTTGTTTATTAAAGCCTAGATATATGGTAAAACCTTGTCGAGAATGTTTGTGGATGGAGGCACCATTTTGAATATCAAGCCTTTGACCACACTCAAGAAGTTAAGCAGAAGAAAAGAGGAACTAATTCCTACAAATATGAAGATGGCCAATTTTATTGGAGAAGCCACTCCAACATTAGGAGTTTTGGTGGTTGAAGTCACTGTTGGACCCAAAACCATGTATTCTACCTTCTTCATTATGGATGCCAAGCTAACTTATTTTATGTTGTTGAGGAGAGACTAGATTCATTTAAGCCAATGTGTACCTTCTACTTTACATCAACAATTAATGTTCTTTGAAGGAGACCAAGTAAGTATTATTTTGGCTGATGAATGTCCATTTTCGACCGATGTAAGAATGGCGGAAGCCCTATTTTATTCCTTTTATATGGCTCATATTCAAGTTCCTGGCAATTATGAGGAAGGAACTTGGCAATCTTGCAACCTAACCAAGAAGGGGTCCATTATAAATTGGCAAGCCGAAGCACGACCATCAATTGAGTTTGTTGATGGACAAAAAAAATAAAGTCTTAAAGGGTTTGCTGGATTGGCTAATATCATTCGTGAGTAAAGATAGGGTAGCCAAATTGGCTAGGGTAGATGCTAAAAGGGAAGTATATCACAAAGAAGGAGTATTTCCTATCGAAAGGAAGTCTCCCAGTTTTGAAGCACAAGATCCCTTGGAAGAGGTTAACTAAGGAACAAGTGACAAGCTAAGAACGACTAAAATAAGTGGTCTGTTAACCAAAAATGATAAGAATTGTCATATTAGTCTTATCGCTAGATACAAAGATTTTTTTGCGTGGGACTATCATAAGATGTCAAGGCTGCCAAGAGATTTAGTGGAACATAGGTTAACAATTAAAGAAGGAGTTAAACCATATTGACAACATCCAAGGAGGTGTAATCCACAACTTTATCATATAATAAATTTTCACACCCCACCCTGTTTCACTCACCAAGAAAACAATATATGTTTGTTTATATTGATATTATACAGAGACAAGAAAGACACGACTTCAATATACTCTGACAGATGAGAATATTAACCAGTTACTCAAATCTCAAAATTTTAGTTTTTAAATTTATAATATAAAAAGAGGGAACTTTTGCAAACAATAAAAGGTTCATCACAGACTAAAAGAATGAAGTTCAATTTAAAACCTTATTAGAAATGACGAGGAAGACAAACCATTTTTCTTGAAAGTACTTGATTTGCTAGACTTGTACTTAGCATGAAAGTAGCATGCAACCTGCACCAAAATGCAAAATGACATGAATAAATAAGGAATTAAATTGATACTTATTCACAAGTCATAAATAATAGATTGGTATATAAAACAAAAAAATAAAGAAACTCACCGAGAAGGTACATTTAAATGTCGGAACCCACAAATTAGAGCTACCAATGTTGAAAATCACAATGAACTTTTGAGGAGAAGTTCCAGTAGCTATTTCACCATAGTACATTGCATCCTAGTAATCCTTTAACATGACAATATCGGTTTCCTCAATGCCACAAAAGTTGTTTTGGAGATGAGACTTTCTAATAGAAGCCCAGAAATAACCAACTCGAGCAACAAGCCTGTTTTTAGGATCCAAGCACAAATCTACAATTTCTTTGCCAACTGAAATTGGGGAAAATCAAATTAGGTTAGAAATTGAAAAAATAGGTCAAAGAAATTGAAATTGAGTAAGAATGTGAGAGAGAAGAACCAGTGTAGTGGCCTCTGGAGAAGTTTTTGGCGGCATCTTCCTTGCCAGAGATGAGTTGTTTAGGGTGGAAGAGTTGACGGTAGGTGCCACAACAAACTTCATCGATGATGGTGGGGTCTAGAAAAACGAAGATGGCATGAGGGACTGATGTTGTCGGATCTGATTTCGCTGAAGAAGATGTTGTACGCGTCGTGGGCCACACCGAGGGTGATGCCCGAGCGAAGATTGCACCGCTCTACTCCCGCAACTCTCAATGTCGTGAGAGAAAACTAGAAGAACTCAAAATATGAAGGCCCTTTACACGACGCTTTTAATAAAACTGATGTTGAGTATCTTATTTCAATGATAGTTTTTGTTAAAATCGTCTTAAATGCCACTGCATTTTTTAAGACATCAGTTTTATAGAACCTTCTTTGATCCCATGTCATAGAATATCATTTTTGTAGTAGTGAAAATAATACCTGTTTGTGGAGTTAGTGAAGGATTAATGGTGATTCTAGCTGGGGAGCTCTTCTTCTTCTTAGCCAAAAAAGAAACCGGATGAGGAGAAGACTTGGGTTGTCTTGGAGTTTGAGCAATGGGATCTGGTTGAAAATGATCATTGGCTTGCAAAAGGTAAAAAGGAAAACCTTTTGAAAAAAAAGGGTGTCTTTCACAGCAGGCCACCAGTTGAGAAAACTAGTTGTTTTCTTGGGGTCAAGCAAAAACAAATGGAATTTAAATAGGTTAAGCATCGATTAGGTTAGTTCAATGATGTTCTTTACCTCATTGGAAAACAATGAAGGACAAGAAGTAGGTGGGGTCATGGTCAAAAAGGCCATAAGAAGGTATTGAGTTAGGCCAAACTGATAAGCCACAAATTCTTGGTTGTAAAGTTCCATAAAAATTATTATACCTAGAAGCAAGCTTGACACCCCAAAGCAAGTGGATCCATGTTTAACTAGTCATGAACAACATGGTTAATAGTCGAGGGATTCCATAAGGCACCTATGTCATCTAGAATGCCAAAGATAGCTTCTATGAAGAAGTGAGCCAAATCAGATGTGGTGGACTTGATCCGAAGGGACTCGCCTAGAGTAGGATCTTTGGCATGACGATCTACTACTTTAGTCGATTTTGGATTTTTGGCCATAAACATTGGGAAATACATAGTAATCCAAAGTCGCAAGAACCAAAGAGGACCAGAAGCATTAGATATGTTTTGTTTTGTTTTCATCCTTTTCAAAAGTAGAAACATAGATTTGTAAAGAGAGGAAAAGAACAAAAATCCTACTGGCTTAGGCTTATCCGATTTGAGCAAAGAAACATGGGGTGGCATATTCAGAGACAATGGATTTTGAAGAAAAGCAAATAAAATACTTATATATCCAAAACACAAGAAAGCATTGTGTTCAATGTTGGAAACAATGTTTGTTTTCTTCATGTGAGCCGTGATGAAATGGGGGTAGTCGTTGGTGGATTGATTGTAAGGACAACCAATATAGTAGCCATGTCTTGCAACGTGATGGTCATGAAGTCAAAAGAGAACACAAAAGTGTTAGCTGTAGTGGACCAAAAGCTCAAGAAGCTAAAGATCAAGGGGTAGTTCGACTCCACATCTGGTAGGTTAGATTGATGGCATCAAAGATGCCCTATCATTTCCAATCAACTTCTTTTGTAGTAGTTACTCATTTGAGCAACATGTAGTAAGGGTCAAAATCCCTAGGCCAAGTTCCCAAATTAAAGGGAATAGAGCTTATCTGAAACCAATAAGTAATGGTAATCGGATAGCTATCATGGTGAAGGTAATGCTAGAGGAAGGTAACAACGTGGAAGATGATGGCATCATCAACACAAGGACGAAGGTAGAAGTGTCCTTTGTGGGTTATGGCATTTTCTTAATCCGTTTGATTGTTCAAAAATCTAGTCGAGGAAGATGATGACTCATTATTAGAGCCATCACCATATTTGTGGGGTTTTGATTGAGAGTTGTTGGTGTATACATGGTGAAATCAAAAGAGAGACCGACAGAGGCAAAGGAAGAGGAAAACAAAGATTAGGGTAAATCGGATGGTTTTGCAGAAACGAGACAAGATTATTTAAAGGTGATAAGACTTGTGCAAACGTAATGGCTAGAGACATTAAATGCAAAGGCAGTTGCAAATATTAAAAGAAGAGGGAAAGATTAAAACAAATATATCTTAACCCTTCACATGACCAATCAATGTCAAGAAATAGGAGACATTTGTTACCAATCAAAATATTTTCAATCAGTCAAATGAATCGGGATGGAAACTTAGCCGAAATGAGTTTGTTGTGATTTCGAACAAAGTGGTGAGATTCAACCGTTATATTTTGAAAAGTCAAATAAAGCTCAAAAGCTAATTTGAGTCGTGGCTAAAATCACGGGATTCTAGATAAAATCAGTTGAAATGTGAAGATCTCATGATCTAGGAAGTAGTTCTAGAAAATTGGAACGATGGGAACATGCCTCGTTGCTGTCTAGCTGAAATGTGAATAAACTAGCCAAAATTAGTTGAAAATGAAGGAATCATGTACAAGCGTGGGTAAACACGTTACATTCACTTAAGTTAGATTTTATAATATAAATACTTGTTTCTGAAATGTTAGTGAGGAACTTTAATAAAAAACCATCAATCAATTCGATTATTTTTTTGTTATCTTTCAATTGTCTTTGCTGATTTTATTGTTTTTCTTTCAAATTTAGTATTTGCATTATTTTGTTCGTATTTCTGTTAAGAATGACCTCGAGTCAAGTATTTTCTGTAATAACTTGAGAGTTCACAAAAGATCAAGAGGCATGTTTCCTTTTTGGATAACCAAATCGTTTGAGTCACTATTCAAATTTTGGAATCGTGTTGAAGCAGTTATAATGAAATCTATTAAAATTTCTCATGACAACACCCTAATTCCTTCAACAACCTTATTATTATTATTATTATTATTATTATTATTATTATTATTATTATTTATTAACAAAGGTTGACTCACAATTGCAACCCTCTTAAATTCGGAGGGTAACTAGTCACTTTTGTCCCTAATTGTGTAATTCGCTGACAAATACATCCCTGAAAGATGAAAATACAAAATTTAATCCCTGAAAGTGTAAAAAATGCAACAAATATATACAGCCGTTAATTTTCGCCTATCACCGTTAATAAAATAGTCTATGTGGCACAGAGGGACAAATTTGTCACTGAAATGATTGTCAACGTGGTCATCTCTAATTGCCAACATAAGAACATATTTGTCATATAATATTTTTCTTATTTTTTGTCTTTCCACTTTGACAAATGTGTCCCTGAAAGATAAAAATACAAAATTTAGTCCTCAAATGTGTAAAAAATGTGACATATATATTCAGACGTTAATAATAGATTGTGATTAATTATTCTAATTTGAAAAATTTTATAATTATTGCTACAAAAGGATCAAATTAGCAATTTAATATTTTTTTAAAAAAACTTAACTCATCTCAAATAACAAACAAAAGTCAGTGTACATTTAAAATTTTGATTTGGTTGTTAACTAAAATTCAGATCATAGAATTAAGGTTAAAAGGATGAAAGCAAAAAAAATTTAAATAAGAAAAAAATATAATAAATAATTATTTTTGTATTTGCTTTATTAACTTTAAATTAATGATAAATACTCGTAAATTAAATTGAGTCTAAAAGAAAAAAAATAGTCGTTTTATAAACTCGTAAATAGTTTTTTTTTACTCCCATGCTTGATGAAAGGTTCAAGTAAAAAAAAATGCTTATTGTAAAATATTATAGTTAAATTAGATCCATGAATAATTTTTAGGAAAAATTACAATTGCAATAATACTTTTAATTTGTAAAAACACTCACCTCCTTTGGAATGATTTTTTTAAGGTTATGATTTTTTAAATGATCAGTCAATAAAAAATAATAGTGTATGATTTTAAAAAAAATAATTTAAAAACAACAAAGTTTTATTATAATTTGTTATTTGATGTCATTGCATATACTAATAGACATTCATATTTTATTATGAAATTTTTTATTAAAAAAAACAATTCAATTAATAGTGTTTGATTAAACAAAAACAATGATTTTCTTATCGTTTTACCGTAAAATTTCTTTTTTTTTCTATGTTGATAGCTTAAATATTATATAACAGAAACAAATACTTACCGGTGTAAGATAACTCTCTCAAAATTTTGTCGCAATCAATATATATTTTTCAAATTATAATAATTATTCACAATCTACTATTAACATTCGGATAGATTTTTCGCACTTTTTACACTTTTGAGACTAAATTTTATATTTTCATCTTTTAGGACGCATTGTCACTGGAGTGTGAAGACAAAAAGTCAAAAAATATTATATAATAAATATGCCCCTATGCTGACAATTAGAGATGACCATGTTGGTAGTCATTTCAGTAACAAATTCATTTTTTTGTCACATAACAATTTTATTAACGGTGACGGATATATCTATTGTACTTTTTACACTATTTTAGACTAAATTTAATATTTTTATCCTTTAAAAATATATTTATTAGAGAATTACACATTTAAAAATAACCGTGATTATTTACCCTTAATTCGGATTATTATATTCAAAACAAGCCGCGCCATGAATACATTTCAAATTATAATAATGAAATAAAATCAATTTTGTTGCGAGGAAGATTTCTCAACACTTTTCTGCAAACCCTGCAAGGCTGCCCGCTTGCCTTAAATTTCCTCACCTGCCCATCCAACCATTACATTCTACACTATTTATTCTCCTTTCTCTCTTTTTAAATGTTTTTTTTTTCACTTTTTATATTAGTGTGGAGTATTAATTAATTTTGTCAAAGATTATTTTTTTCAGCAACAATTTCAAGAGTGTATGAAAGGAGGTTGAATTTTTTTATTACATAATTATTTAAATATATAAGTTGTAATAAATAATTATTTAATAAATAATAAACATAAAAATATTTGTTATTAATTTTATAGATAAAATTAAAAATATTATCTATTATTAAAAAATTTAAGTAAATATTAACTCAAAAATATATTTTTCTTATATATTTTTTATTTTTTTAATACACAAAGAATCTTAAGGAAGGATAGATTAAGGCCTCTGCTTACGGCTTGTCTTCTCCGATTAATTCCTGAAATTAAATATTCATTAAAAAATTTAACTAATAATCTTTAATAAAGACTTGTATTTTAATAATACTTTTTTTTGTCAAACTTAAAATCTTAACCCATAGAATTGTGTCATTTATTCCCCTTCTCTCTTTAAATACGCAAGTACTCCGCTGAGGGTGTAACATAACATAACAGAGTTCTTCTCCCGATGGAACTTTCCTCAAAGAAAGAGTTACTATCTCGAATAGTATCAACACTAACGCCCACCATCACACTCATCTTCTTCTTCCTTGTGCTTTCTCCGAGCCTGTGCACATCACTCGGAAGCACCAACACAGTTGGATCGGAGTTGCTGAAGGTTGCTCCTTCTGAATTTGAGGGGACAGTGAGAACCGTCGTTGATGTGTTGCAAGAAGTCACCTCTATTCTCTCCGAGTTCGGTTCTGGCTTCGGCGATTCACGTCTTTCTAACGCCGTTTCTGACTGTCTTGATTTGCTTGACATGTCCTCTGATGAACTCGATTGGTCTGTCTCCGCCACACAGAGTCCCAAAGGTATAATACTAACCTTTTCCTGTTAAAATTAAAACTTTGTGTAGTTAAAATGCCATGCTTTAGTTTCATCATATTAATTTATCTTTCTTAACTTCTTGTCAAGCTTCGGGGTACTTGTGCTTTAAATATTTTGATTTGTTGGGTCCAACTAGAGAATAAAATAAAATATAAATCCAATTTTTTCAGTTTATCGTCTAGTGGAAGTTGAAAGCTAAAGATTTTATTTCATAATTTGGTCTAGTACTATGGCGTCATTTCATTATTAGGATTTACAGTTCCATTATTTCATTTGCCATCAACAATAATTGATACTCGATATAGTATAAAATCATTTATATTTTTCAAATTTTCATTTCTTATGCATGCATTTTGAAAGGTAAAATTATTAATTTGATATTTTAACTTATTTTATTTTTCAGTTTATTTTTCTATTTTTGATTTTCAATTTTTCTGATCGGTTTTAATTGGGTATAATATGTCAATTATTATAGATTTTGAAATTTTGACTGCTAAAATCGTATATTTTGTCAATTGTATCGATTTTTTATTGCTACAAATTAGACCAACTTATATAAAACATAACAAAAAGATAAGTGATCCAAATAAAAGAAAATTAAAGAGACAATGTTTCATTTTCAGAACCTTTTATTTATTCAAGAAACACTTAAGACCTTACACAAATGTAAGATTATTGTTTGCAGGGAAGCACAACAGCACAGGGAACACAAGTTCGGATTTGAGAACATGGCTGAGCGCAGCACTTGCAAATCAAGATACATGCATTGACGGATTCGACGGCACGAACGGCATGGTGAAGGGTCTAGTATCCACTGGTATAGGCCAAGTGATGTCCTTACTCCAACAACTTCTCACACAGGTCTGTTATTTATTTTTATAGGCAAATTTTACTAATTACTTATGCTTTTCCCGTGATAATTATTATGTAAGAATAATTAATGCTTAAGAAGTAAAATTTTATTTTAAATAATTATCATTTTAATTTTTTGATGTATGGTTAATTAATTTTTTTTATTTATATCTTTTATAGTATTAATGATATGAACTATAAAAACAAAAAAAAAAATTAATTAATGATGATAAGATTAATTTTATAAAATTATTATTTTTTTATTGATTTTTTCTAATTTGTGTAAATTAACTTAGGATCATAATTATAATAAAATCTAGTGAGTAATATTTTGTCACTTGGAGAGTAAAAAGATTCTAACCCTGAAGTTTGTCATCACTCAACTCTCATGTTTCTTTTTTAACCATCAAGCCATACCTTATGAATTCACTTCTCACACAGGTGAAACCAGTTTCGGACCACTTCTCTTTCTCTTCCCCTCAGGGCCAATACCCTTCATGGGTTAAAACAGGGGAAAGAAAGCTCCTTCAGGCAAATGTGGTTAGTTTTGACGCTGTGGTGGCGGCCGACGGGACGGGAAACTACACCAAGGTGATGGACGCGGTGCTGGCTGCGCCTAATTACAGCATGCAAAGGTATGTAATACATATAAAGAGAGGGGTTTACTATGAGAACGTTGAGATCAAGAAGAAGAAGTGGAACCTCATGATGGTTGGAGATGGCATGGATGCCACTATAATTTCTGGTAACAGAAGTTTCATTGATGGTTGGACCACGTTCCGGTCAGCTACTTTTGGTAAGAACACTACTCCATTATCCCCTTAGTACTCGTTTTTCTCCTTCTTGGTTTAATTTTAGGGACCCAGTTTCTGGATTTTTGTTTTTGACATATTGGAGAGTTGTACTATTACAACTGAAAATAGTAAGTGATATATTCTTAATGATTAGTGGATAAAATATTAATAAAAATAAAAATTTATATACATTTAAAAGTTTGAAAAATATAAACATGTTATTATTTCCTTAGTTTTTTAAATAAATTTACCAACAGTATAATAATAATAATAATGAAATAAAAGAATTTATTAATTCCATAACCATCTTAGGTTCTTTCATTTTTTTTATTAAATTATGGTTTAAAAATTATATAATAATAGTTACCAATTCTATCGTATGAAAAATTAAAATAATAAATTTAATTTAGCAACTTTCATGATAAAAATGTTTGAGAAAAAATAATTTAAATAATATAAATAATTACTAATTTTGTTTTTTATCCAAAACTAAGATAGTGCAATATACAAGTAAGTTCAACAACATTTTTTTATTTATTTAAAATAATGAGTTTGTGATGAGACATTTTAATATATAATTAAGATAATGACATGCTAATCTTGCCAAGAAGAAATTGACAGACTTCTCTAGTATGGTAAGAACTTTTTTTATTGTGTTTGTAATAATGAGGGACACTAAGTTGACCGCTATTGCCTATTCCCGAGGTTGGGTAGTGTCTACCCATATTACCTGTATGAGAGAACACATGAGATGTTTTCCATACGTAGAAACATGATCATAGATCTTAGATCATAGATGTATATATAGTTGTATGTCCACATAAGAGGTGAAAAAGAATAAAAAGAAAAAGAAAGGACGACAGAAAGTAAAATATATAAAATAAAAATTACAATAAAAAATACTAGTATGCAGCAGCTATATAATAAAAAAAGTATAGAAAAATAAAGGCCGGAAAAAGAGATAAAACTATTGTCATTTTAAAGAAGCTGCATGTCCATATCAAAAACACAAGCTGCGTGTGAAACCAAACACTATTCTGTCTGTTACACTTTTTTTTCTCTCTTCAATGAAAAGTACATGAATATCCATACTTTTATATCATTATTTTCTTTCGACTCTGTTTAAGCATGATGAAATAAATGCCATTGCCCAGGTAGCGCTAACTGGAAACTAGTTGTCAGTAACATTCGTGGCAAGGGACTCATTGAAGTTGGCAAGTTGGGCCATATCATTTAAACTTAACCACATAACATAATCCATATATCCAACCTACTAATAATGAATGATAAATAAATGAGCATGTGCTGCATTAATTATGTTCACAAGACCAAAAAACAGTAGGCATTTTTCAACGCCCGAAATCTCTGACCCAATTCTCATCTTTATTTAACTAAATAAATAATTAAGACTTTTTTCGTGGTAAGCAAAATATAAGAATATAGTTTCTATAAATTTACACTTTTTCAATTTTTTCTTAAGAATTTATTTTATTTAGTTCTGATAAGTTAATGTTTTCTAATTTTGATTCCTTTGAATTTTTTTATTTACTTTTAGTTTTAGTAAAATTACATTTTTCCATTTGAGTCCTTAAAGTGTGTATACAGGAACGGTAAATAAAAAAAATTAAAATATTAAAAAACTAAATTTGAAAATCACAAACCTATAGAGATAAAAAGAAAAGTGCATACTTACACTAACTAAAAGTTAAAAAAAAAAACTTGTAGAACCAGGGACGGGTCGATTTTCTCAATGAAATAATTATTATTTTTATCCCAAAGAATAGGTATTGTCTTTAAAAGATAAATTTTTTAAATAGAAGAATGTAAAAAAAAATATTAATTTTATCTATTTTATCCTTTTAAATTTATAGAAGCTTAAGTATTTTAATTTTTTATCATGAGATTATATATTTTATAAAAAAAATATAATATTTTTGTCTGTGAAAATATTATAAATTATTTATTTGCCTCAACTAAAAAAATATTTTTGATCCGTCACTAACGTAACCTAAATTAAAAATAACAAAAGGTATATATATATATATATATATATATATATATATATATATTAAATCATTAATTGAGTAATTAACTAATGTGGTTGCATGTGCAGCTGTGAGTGGCAGAGGATTCATAGCACGAGACATTACCTTCCAGAACACGGCAGGACCAGAGAAGCACCAAGCAGTGGCACTGAGATCAGACTCAGACCTCTCTGTGTTCTTCCGATGTGGGATCTTTGGTTACCAAGACAGCCTCTACACTCACACCATGCGCCAATTCTACAGAGAGTGCAAAATCAGTGGCACAGTGGACTTCATCTTCGGTGATGCCACAGCAATTTTCCAAAACTGCCACATCTCAGCCAAAAAAGGGTTACCAAATCAAAAGAACACAATCACAGCACATGGTAGAAAAAACCCAGATGAACCAACCGGTTTCTCAATCCAATTTTGCAACATTTCTGCTGATTACGACCTTGTGAACTCGGTTAATAGCTTTAACTCCACCCACACGTACCTTGGTAGGCCTTGGAAACCCTATTCTAGGACAATATTCATGCAATCTTACATTAGTGATGTGTTGAGGCCAGAAGGGTGGTTGGAGTGGAATGGTGATTTTGCTTTGGACACTTTGTACTATGCTGAGTACATGAATTATGGGCCTGGTGCTGGAGTGGCTAATAGGGTTAAATGGCAAGGGTACCATGTGATGAATGATTCTAGTCAGGCTAGTAATTTCACGGTGTCACAGTTTATTGAGGGGAATCTTTGGTTGCCTTCAACGGGTGTAACGTTCACGGCTGGATTGGGGGTAGTATGAGATTAATTATTGAGCACTACCAATTAATTGCATGTCCTTGTTATTGTACTTTGCTTTATTCAAATGGCTTTTTTTAGAGCAAAGAACAGAGTGAAATGTAAAAAAATGATGGTGGCCGGGTAGGTGTTCAATTTCATTAATTCGAACTTTGGTTATTTAAGAATTAATTCCCTATTTTTATCTTTGGTCTCTGGAAGTGTGGGTGTTCCTCAGTAGTTTGTTGCATGGAACAAGTTTGAAGGAGTGCCTCGTGGATTGTTTTGTACAAGGAAAATGTTTGGTAGATATTTCTTGTGATCATCTAGATACCAAGAGAAAAAAAAAGAATACTACAAAAAGTGAAAATGTTTGTATGATGAGTAGTGTGAAGTGATAAAAGAAAAAATAAAAAGAGAGATTACGGGTCTTAAAGGGTGAGTGTGACATTGTATGGTGTATACAAATCAGAATTGTTTGCTTAAAAGTATTTATAGTGGCATACAATTAATATTGATGTTATTTGATGATACTAAAAATTGACATTATATAATATATATGTTTTGTTTGCTAATATTTGATGATCAATTAATATTTCTTTATGCTTTTCAAATTGTACGTTGCAAGGGTATAAAACAAAGAATCGTTAGGGTTGGTCCGTAAACTAAATCTAGTTAATATTTTTATTTTTTAAAATCTATAATTTTAATTTTTTATTTTAAAATAGAAACATTTAATCATTTTATTTTTTAAAATCCACAATTTTAGTTCCTAATTTTATAATATTTTGATCTTTCACTCAAACCGGAAGCATTGGCGGTTCAAATATTATTAATATTGACTATGATGTAAATTAAATAAATCATTTCATCTCATATTACTAAATTTGAATTACATCAAATTAATTTTTTATTGATCAACATTTTTTGAATTTGACGGAAAGATCAAAATTATGAATTTTACATAACTGGAGGACTTAATGTCTATATTTTAAAATAGAAGAACTAAAATTGTGAAATTTTAAAAATAAAAGGATTAAATATCTTAATTTTAAAATAAGTGGATCAAAATTACATATTTTTAAAAATTGAAAGACCAAAATTACATTTGAACCAATAATTTATTATTAGCTGTGGCTTGGCTGACGATAGGTTTTAGTTTATCCATGAAAACAAAACCATATTACCCTCCTCCTTCTCAGCATTTTGAAACCACTTTCCTACTTTAGTGTGAAAACAAAACTTTCTAGTTTCTTCCTCTTCTTTCACGTTGCACTATCTTCTTTATTGCTCAATTTGTTTAATGTTACAGGTTGTTGGGTGCCAATAGGAAGCAACACCTGACAACACCACTAGGACATGGTGTGTCGCCATTTGTTGAGGGGTGCAATAGAGGGAGATAGAAAGAAATGAGAGAAGGAGAAAAGAAGCAAAGGGGAGGGGAACATTATGTGCTGCCATGAACAATAGTGACATTGTCGGTGGCCGTGTTTGTGTGTTTTTGTTTCTTTTTTTCATTTTCCTTTCTCTCTTGGTTTTGGTTGACCTTTCTATTGTTTCAATTACAAAGGTGATTGTAGTTTGATGACAAAGTTTAGGGTGGTTCAGTTGGAAAAGTCTTCTTAATTACGGACACCATTTAGTTCATCTTAATTACAGCCTTTTTGGGGTTGTTTGAAGTGCAAACATGAGGATGGTGATTTGGTGGTTTAGTCCTCACATCGACTAGAGATATGAGCAAATTAAAATATATAAGTGGAAAGTAATTATCACTTTATAAGCTGATTTTTTAAGGTTTAGTCAATTCCCCCTAATTAACCCATAATTCTGAGAGATGCTTGTTTCAGATTTGATGATAAAAGTGATGGATGGTGGTTTGATAGATGGTTAGCCTTGATTTTTTATGGTTTATGATGCTTACAAGTTTCGGGTAGCGATAGGTAGGCTGAAAAAGGTGGTTGCTTTTGCTAGGAAGTTCTAGCAATGACAACATTTTTTTGTCCTTTTGGCTAGGCACATACGTACACATTAGTAATAATCTCAAGGTTGTTGCTTGGTCGAGGCTTAAATAGCTATTATCATTGGCTTCTAATGATTAGTGTCATCTTTTGACTAATGCTAATTTGTATTTTTCTTGTATTGAAGATCATAAAAGTTTATGGTTAGTTTTTCTTTTCTAAAGTGTGGGTCAAGGAAAGTTATTGTTTAAGGTTTAGTCAATCCCCCCTAATTAATCCACAATTCTGAGAGATGCTTGTTTCAGATTTGATGATAAAAGTGATGGATGGTAGTTTGATAGATGGTTAGCCTTGATTTTTTATGGTTTATGATGCTTACAAGTTTCAGGTAGCGATAGGTAGGCTGAAAAAGGTGGTTGCTTTTGCTAGGAAGTTCTAGCAATGACAACATTTTTTTGTCCTTTTTGCTAGGCACATACACATTAGTAATAATCTCAAGGTTGTTGCTTGGTCGAGGCTTAAATAGCTATTATTATTGGCTTCTAATGATTAGTGTCATCTTTTGACTAATGCTAATTTGTATTTTTCTTGTATTGAAGATCATAAAAGTTTATGTTTAGTTTTTCTTTTCTAAAGTGTGGGTCAAGGAAAGTTATTGTTTGAATTGGTTTAAGATGTTTGATATCTTCTTTGATAGGGATGGATTCATGAAATCATTAAAGAGGGAGCTGCATCTTTTTTATACTTTAACAATTTAAATATCTAACTACTAACACTACAAGCAAAACATTGATTTTCGATGGATTTTTTCTGTTGGTAAGGTTCAAAATCTATCAGTAAATATGTATTTTTGACGGGCAAAAATTATTAGAAAATTTGGTTTCAGAAAAACTACTTTTGTCGATACACCGTCAGTAATTACTGACAGATATACTCCATCGGAAAATTCCAACGAATAATTCGTCGCTAATGATGGCTTTTGTTTCCGACATATTATCTGTTGGTAAAGGGTGCTGCAATTTTCGATGGATATTCTGTCGATAATGGTGTGACTATGTTTTCTGATGGAATATCCTTCAATAATGTTAGCGATATTTTCTGATAGAGAATTCGTTGGTAATATTACTGATGGATAATCCATCAGAAAAAAAATTACGAATGCCTTTATTATTTTACACATTACCGACAAATTATCTGTCGGTAATTTTGTCGTTTATATTTTTTATATATTTAAAATATTATCTGATTATTATATAATATTATATGCTACTACATATTAATATTCTATAGTGATGGCATATACAAAACAATAATAAATTTAAAAGATCATAATTTTTATAATAATTCAACTAAAAAGTTACTATCATACAGATTAATCTTATATAACTGTCTTTAACAAGTCAAGTCATTCATAAATTAAAGCATGCGTTAAAGCATCATTCATAAAAAGGACAATTAATAATAAGTCTTTTAATACAATCTACTAATTATTCATAATCTGGAAAATATGGTTGCCGCTGGTTTTCCTATTGTTGCTTTGCTGACCATTTTGCTGCTCTTGGTGGCTATTTTGCTGCTGATTTTGTTCAAAGATATTTTATGTGATAGGTGGTAGAAATTTAATGACAATTGATTGAAATTTCTATTCAAATTGATGACTCATCCACTCATTTTCCTCCCTCGTTTGGCGAATCTCCCCTTACTTTGCAAAAGTCGTTGTTTCAGTTGGATAATCTCTTATAAATCAAGTGAACAACTACTTGATGCTTTCCTTATTTGCATGAGGCTTCTATCTCCACCTTGATAATCACGAGCAATGTCTCTAGCCTTGTAAAGTCATCCCTTGGTCTTTCCACCAACAACTTCGACCCAACACTTAGACTTAATACTCTCCTCCAAAGTAGGGTCAAGAGGGGTAATCTCTTATTCACGAATAGATGATGCAGCCTCAGACCTAGTTTGAGAATATGTTCTTTGAAATTATTCCTCTTATTCAAGCAAAGACAACTTTCAATAACATAGTAATGTGAATAAAATGAAGAAAAAAATAATTATAAAAATTGACATGTGTTCTCTTAGATCTTTCATTGACAAATTCACCAAAATCCTTTCTTATATAGGTTTGCTGAAAGACCTCATCAATATGTACAGAACAAACAAATTTCATTGCCTTAAAAAAAAGCATTGATGGTAAATAAATAAATATTTAATCTTAAAATTATTAAGTTTTAAACACATATCAAAACAAGTTTAATGTCTACGCATGGCATGATCATGCATGCTAATGGAGCCACTTGTATAAATGGTCCTTCCCTTTTCAGACGCTCGATTTATTACAGCTTATGTAGACTTTGTGCAATAAGCTTTTGTTTTTCAATGTGCTAACAGACGGTTCCACATGCCTTCTCCAAGCCACCTTGTCTTCTTACAAGTCTTTCTAGCATTGCCAAACATATCTTACAATCTGAGAGGCTTTAGTGTGAAAATTTCTCTTAATCCCATCCTCATGCTCAAGTCTTCACATCACCAACCTCTATTTGAAGAGGAAAAAAATTGTTGGTATAGGAAACATTGAATAATCACCACAATATATTATTCCTTCTATGATCATAACGTAACATCTCATATACAATAATTCAATTGAAGGACAAAATGATAGCTAGCTAGTGTGGCACAATCACAGGAAAAACAAAATGACAAGAAACATCAATTTAGTGTGTCAAACATAGAAAATCCAAAAATAATGTAGTTACTTAAGTTTATGGTATTTTCTCCTTGTGGATTGTCTGAGTTTTGTCGATACTAACACTAAATGTGATGTCTTCTAAAAAAAGAACACTAAATGTTTTGTTAGAGGGAAACGTTTCAACACAGTGAACAAATATAGTTAGAAGATTCACTTCTATTCTTATCTTTTCAATAGTTTTATTGAAACCAGCTTTGAATTAAAAACTAAATTCGACCATTTTGTTATAGTATTTTAGGGGCAACATTTTGGAAGTGTTCTATTGTGATAAGTGGAGGAGGTGGCATAAAGTTTTGAGTAAAACCAAAGGAGCATTGGTGGAAGATTCAACTATTGTCATTGATGATTTTGTGCAAACATGCACACCCTATATGATACAATTTTTCTAGAACAAGTTGTAACTAAACAGAAGCCTATAACTCACTTTTCCAGTAGCTGAATGCATTTCAAGACTAAACTATCTAATGCAACGTTTTTCTCAAGTCATATATCAATACTCATTTACTTGATTTGTTCAAGGAAAAACTTAAGCTGCAATTTATCAAGAATAATAACATTAACATTATTTTTTTTATTGATTTACTAGTTGGGGAGAATTGAGAATCCAAGTATTGATGGCTCTGAATCTTTATCTTAGTGACAATGGCTTATAAAAGAAATTTATGTTACTTTGAGAATCTTTTTAGACTAATAACACTTGACTTAGGAAACATATCATCATGAAATTTCACCAATAAAACTGAACCAACTTTCCCAAAACAATATATTGAATCATTTTATACAAATGTATTCATAAATTGACATACATATAGAATTGAATTGCATCAATAACAACAATATAATCAGTTTTATGTAGAAGAAAAAACCAATCCTAGCCACTGCCATCACACCATTGACCAAATAAACAGTATAGGTAACAATAACCATGATCAAAACCATATATAAACCCACACACTAGCAAGCACATCACCATCAATAGTGACAACTTCAATGAAACCAATGATTCTTTTGAGAGTAGTAATTGCATGCATTGGACACTGGACAACATAAAGCTTGTAGAAATACTAGAAATATAATATACATGTAGAAATACTAGAAATATAATATAGCACTCGAAGAAGGCATCCTTTCCATGGTCTTTCATGCTTGATTCAAACCTAAATTCAAAAGAAGGCTACACAAAATTAAAAGACGATGAATGAGTTATAATATATATTGAAATATTTTAAAATTCTAATTTATTCTTACCCTCCACCATGAAGTATAATCAAGTTCGTTGTTTCATTTGGATAATCTCTTATAAATCAGGTGAACAACTACTTGATGCACTCATTGGGTAAGGGTTCTTCCATTTCCCCATATGAATCAAGTTCATTGGCAGATTAGCTTTAAAGGATGATGGAACATTTTGTTGTGATGGTGGGTCTTATAGGCATTGAGTTTGTGACCGTGGTGTGGGGTTACTAGTTGGGGATGGTGTGTTTGCAACAACTAATGATGGTGACCTTGTGGATGCAATAACTAGAGATGGTATGACTGTAGCAATTGAGGATGATGATCGTGTGGTTGCAACAACCAAGGTTGATGATGGTGATGGGGATGGTGCAACAAATGAGGCTTGGGCAGATGATCCTAATGCATCTTTTTGTGACAATACTTTAATTACATAACATGACTTTTTTGAATTTTCTTTCTCCTTCCCCTTGTTGTCACGAGAGGATGGGAATCACGATGGGTCACAACCTCTTGTAGTCTTATTTATATCTATTCATGGGAAAATAATATTAGGAATAATAAACATCATGAATAACAATCATTATGATTAACTAATATAATTGCACCACTAATATAGTGAACTTCATAAAGAAAAACCTATAATAATCATTATGAATAACTAAGACATTTGCACCACAAAATTGAGAACAACATAAAGAGTTCCCAATAATAATTGTTAAAATTAACTAAAAAAATTCCACCAAAAAAAATTTATCTATTTTCCTAATTTTCTTTAGAGTTGGAGACATCAAAGTCATCTTCTAATTCCCCCTCTTGATTATCTTCTATCAATGCTTCTTCTTCTTCTTGGACATGTTATGGTGGTTCTTCAGGCTCATCCACTTCTTCAGGATCGCCTTCTACATCTTGTAATCCAAAAATATGTTCAACTTCAATGACTTCATTGGTATGTGAAGGAGAACCTTCTTGGTTAGGCACATCATCAAATTCTTATGTGACCCTTTGTTTTGATGGCAACACAGCAACCATGTTTGTCCATTTGTGTTGCAGGATATTGGATATAGTACATTTTCCATACATTATGCGCAATGATAAATGGATATCTTGCATACATTCTAATATCTACAACATTATATTTTGGATCCACTCTTGTACCTTTTCTCGATGGATCAAACCAATCACAATAAAATACCACCACTTTCTTAGGATAACTTAAGGTATTGTACTCAAGCTCATATATGTGTGTTGAACGACCCCATAGAAATCATCTTCACCTCCTTCTATAAGACCCTTTAGATAAACCCCATTGTTTATGGTTTTTTCCATTTCACCATGCCTGAGTTTGCAACTTGTACCCATTGACAAAGTACATGTGCCATTCTTTAACACATCTAAAAGGCTCATTTGATAAATCCCTTAAGTGTTGATTTCTCCCATTTAAAGGATCATTATGAACCTACACATGTAAGACACATGAAGAGTACTTATACTTTATTTAATGTATATATAATGGAAAATTAAAATAGATACATACTTGTTCCATGAACCATGTAGGAAAATCAACATGTATGCTAGCAGAAGCATTTTGCTAAGTTTGCATGAATGAACTGCCCAAATAAATCACTCGAAGGATGAATTTAAGAGGATAATGCAATGTACGTTGTGAACAATAATGAAAACATTGGCTCTCATATACTTACTTAAGGCCAGGTTCAATTTCAGTGCAGTTGATCAACACATGAACATGGGCTGATTTGTGTTATTCATCAGTTAACCAGTGGATCAACTCCTTGCCAAAATTATGACCGGTTGGTTAAAAATAGATAACATTGGTGGATGCCTTTCACTGAATATATCCATTTCATTTCTAGTACTCCTCGGCGATAACATGAAGTTTTTGAAATAATGAGAACAAAAATGAGTTGTCTCAAAGTGCAAGTAAGTTGCGCAAATTAATCCTTTAACAAAAATGAGTTGTCCCATGAATCTACAAAATTAATAACTAGATGATGATTTAAAAGTATAATAAATGAAATTCAAATAGATACATTGGGCTTTAAAATGATCATGAAAAATATTACTAAAAGGCAACATATTTCAAAACACATAATTAAAAAGGAGTATAGATTATTAGAAATTTGGAATGACTATGAACATTGGTTTAAAAGGATTATCAAAAAGGATCATAATGTGCTTCCATTGTAAAAAAAATGAGTTTAAAGTTGTAAATTATATATTATATTAAACAATTTTCTTAAGTTATTATCTATTGAATTTGATCTTAAATTTAAATGCAATTAAATCCAATTCTATCTATCTATAACACTAAAAATAGTTGAGAAAATAGTTGGATTTTATCGCGCCTAAATCAATCATTAGTGTTACACTTAGGTCTTATCGGGTCTTGGTCATTCATCAATGTTAACATAGGTATTATTGAGTCTTAATCAATCATTAGTGTTACATTTGGACCTTACTCAATCATTAGTGTTACACCTAGGTCTTATTAGGCCTTAGTCAATAATCAATACTACACCTAGGGATTATTGAGTCTTTGATGAAATCCTTCCAAGGAGGGGACCCATAACCAAAGCCATGGCTAGGAGACTTCAGAAAGATTGGGCCAGGGATGCAGGAGTAGGCCCTAGGATTCTCATGAGCCTTAGGGTAGATTTTGAGCCCATGGGCTAAGTATGAACCCACTTATCTTTGTACATATTAGATTAGGGTTTCATTATTTTTTGGGCCTTGTATTTAGGGCTCCATAGTGTAGGGAGGGTACCCCACAAGTTTAGGGTACCCTAGTGATGTAGGATTTTTCAGCCTTTGTATTTTAGGGCACCTATACTAGTTTTTGTATTAAGGCTAGTTTTGTAATTTCACACTCATTAAGTGCATTATTTGATGTATGTGTTGGCAGAGAAATTTAATTGAATTGGGAGAAGCTTAATCCAATTAAATTTCAGATCAGCCTAAGGAGGAGGTGAGCATTTGCTTGCTACACCCCATTGCCACATCATATAGTCACACTTTGTTCATGTCATTCATGCTTTACATGCCTCATGACACCTAAGCCCACTTAGTGGAGAATGTTGGATTTGATCTTGGATTAGTGGGCTGAACTATAGCTGAAATTCACAAATCATAATTAGTGAAATTTTGCCTCTACAAATTTAAATTCAAATTCAAGTAAAATTTGAATAGAAATTCAAATTTTCCTCCAATTTTGTGTGACACTTAGGCTATAAATAGATGCCTTGTGTGTGCATTTTGAAACTTTGATCATTTGAGAAATTAGATTTCAAAGTTCAGACCTCATTCCTCTCTCCCCTTCTCCCTCCACTCATCTTCTCCTACCTTCAAGCTCTTATCCATGGCTTCCTATGGTGGTGAGTTTGTTCTTGACTCATCTTCTCCTTGAAATGGCGTCTCCAATCACCTTTCCTCCTTCTCTATTTTGCTACCAGTAATCTTCAAGAAGCAAAAGACTCCATTTATGAAGAAGATCTAAGGCCTACAAGCTCTACATGGAGCTACATTAGTCTTGGTCAACCATCAGTGTTACACCTAGATCATATTCATCATTAGTCGATAATCAATACTACACTTAGGCTTTATTGGACCTTAGTTGATCATCAGCGCTAAACATGGTCTTATTGGACCTTGGTCAATCATCAGTGTTACACCTAGGTTTTATTGGGCCTAAGTTAATCATTATCAGTATTGACCTAAAGCCTTATTGGGCCTTGGTCAATCATTAGAATTACACTCTTAGGTTTTATTGGGCCTTAATCAATCATTAGTGTTATCATTGATCCATTTCTCAATTATCAGTATTACACTTGAGCCTTATTGGGTCGTCATAACCAATCATTAATGTTACTCTTGGGTCTTGATCAATCATTAGTAAGTTGTATTGGGCCTTGATCAATCATTAATACTATACTTAGGCTTTATTGAGTCTTTGTCAATCATCAATATTGCATTTGGACCTTATTGGGTCTTGGACAATCATAAGTGTTACACTTAGGCCTAGTTGGGCATTGGTTAATTATATTTGGGCCTTATTAGGTATTAATCAATTATTAGAGTTACACTATGCTTTATTAGGTCGTAATCAATTACTAGTATTACACTTGGGTCTTATTAGTTCATAACCAATCATTATTATTGCACTGCTTAGTAATTAGGCCTTAGGATAACATCACCCAATTAACATCAATTGTGACGAAAATCGATTTTGAAAAACATGTGGTGACATTTTTGTAAATAAAATGTCACTATTAACATTAGTTTTTTTAAAAAAGCAATGCTGATAGGAGAATGCTAACATTGGTTTTTAAAAAACTGATATTATGTTTTATCACTTAACACCAATTTTATGAAAAAAATGATGTTGTTGTTGTTTAATTAACATCGGTTTTGAAAAATGATATTGTGTTTTATTCCTTAACATCGGTTTTTAAAAAAATTGATGTTGTTGTTTATCAGTTAAAATTAATTTTTATTAAAAATTGATGTTGTCATTATGATGTTTTTCATTTTCTCTGTCCCTTTAAAAAATGAGAGAGAGAGAACTGGAAGAGACACCGCCCCTCGGCTAGAGGGAGAAGCCTAACGCCCCTCGACCAGTTTCTAGACCCCAAACTCCTCTCTTCCTCCTCTGTCGTCACTGGCATCTCTCTACGATGCTGACATAGCGGTGGAGCCATTGAAATTAGGGTTGGACTATAGAGGAATTAAATCCCTTTAATATTGTCCTTTGCCAACACCACCTTATTCTTTCGTGAAGAAGTCGTTGGAAACATAATTGTTTCTTCCACTGACGAGTGACCTAACCCTAGCAAGTGCCCAATCTCGTGCACCACCACGGATTCCAAATCCATTGCGGTCGACAGCGCCAACCACATCATGTTGCAGGAAACCACCCAGTCGTGGGCGGCATCAAGGTTGAACCTCTCGTTAGTCGATGAGTACCCAATCCTGATGTCGGTGTTTGTTTATAAATAAGTGCACCAACAAGTTTTTCTTTCACTGTGTCTCTCTTGTGCACCTCTTCCATCTGCAATAAAGGTTGTTCTATATCCATTCAGTTCGATTTGGTTTTCTCTATTTCTGAAACTTTGGTTTCTTCTTCGTTGTTTTTTATTTCATTTTTGTATATCAATCATGTATTGAGAAAAAAAATTGCAACAATATGATTGGATTCATTCCATGATTCATAGTATTTAAGTCTTTGATGATTAAATCTCTTTTTTTTAAAAAAATAATTTTTGAGTTTGATTAGAGCAAACCGCCAAGAGAGACAATGTTTACATTGGTCCGTGTTTCTGAATCATGGTGACCAAAAACTCTTACCAATTTCTTATCTCAAATCACAAATATATATACTTTTTTTGAATTTATTAATCTTTTTAGTTGAATTTTTTCATGGCTTTGGTTCAGTGATTTTCTACTTTAGTGCAGTGTGCACTATTTCGATACGATAATGAGAGCAGAGATATCATTTTAGATGAGAGCCTCTGTCATTCATGTTGTTTGAAATCTCAATTTCATTTTTTAGATCTCAATTTTGGTTTTTTAAGTTTAGGTTTTGATTTTGTGTTCCGGGGTGAAGAATTTGAATCAAATTCACATGGCAGAGGTTTTTGAATCAATGAGAATGACAATTCTGTTACTGAGCAAAATTTGCAACTTATTGAATTTAGAATTCAATTTTTAATTTAGTAATTTATTTTGTATTGACGGGAGATTTCTAAGAAGGAATCTCATGCTTTTATGTAGAGCAAACTTGTTTTATGTGTTCGCTGCCTAATCTATAAAAGATGTGGAATACAGTGGATTTAGCTTAAACACATTTTTCCTTATTTGGAGCTGCTAAAAAACATTATTCTCATTTCCTTGATTTATTCTACATACCACTTGTGACTGATGAGAATTGAAGTGGTTTTAGCTTTTTTTGCAACATGTTTCAATGCATGATTTGTAACTAAGAATGCAACCAAAGTAGTTGCAACATGCAGTGGAAACATATTAGTATTATTATTTAACACTTCAATTTCCATGTTAGAGCTATACTCACTTTCATCTTAACTATCTTTAATCCTTTAAATCAAAATATAAATCTAATCACTACTTAAAATAAGACATTTAAAATACTTCCATTATACAACAAATCTTAAAGTGACATCAATTTCATACATTAAAAGGTCAAGTCTAAATATTCAAAGTGTCAAACATCAACTTACAACAAAGATAACAATTAAAACAACATAACATATATTAAAATCTCAATCGTAAGAGCCACAACCACTAGGTCTATACATTAAACATCCTAACAACGAGCTCGAGGGATGCTCACCTCAGTAAAAGTACTAAGCCAATCAAAGTTCATCTCATGATCATTCTCCATATAGTATAAAAATGCTACCTAATTCTCTTCGAGAGTTTAGATTCTCAGAGCCAAAAAAATATAAATGTGATCCCTTCACCAAGTTTGGAACGCCATTCAATAATGGCAAACACTTGTCATATCTGTAAAGGTCTTCTAGTTTTGGTTTGGTAATAGTAGTATTTGAGACCCGATCCAACACATCAACAACCTGATCAAAAGATTGTTGAAGTCTATTTGTTGCCCTAGATTTTGTCTCTTTTTCCTGCCATTTTCCTCTTTGCATTGACGTTTGAGGGACTTGGCATTATTACATTTGGTGGTTCTTCATTCACATCTTCATTACCACCTTGATAATCATTAGCCCCACCTTCATGAAATTGAGTTTCTCCATGCATTGCATTATCCTCACCATTAACATTAGGTGATTTATATGTCGGTGGATCTTGATATGGAATTAATACAGAAAATCCATTAGCTATTGTGCTCTTGAAACATTTTTCCAACAAATCTAAGCAGTTGGACATTATGCTTCCATTTCAAGACATTTGGACCTTCCTATAGTCAAATATAAATAAGTAAATTAAAAAACGGAGAATCAAAACATAAATAAAAAATTTATTTGCATAGTATAAGAAAAACACGAACATACCTTACTTTTTGAAACCCACCATTCTTCATGTGCTACGATGGTATTTTTCTCATAATTCTAACAAAGACAAGTGTATTTCACCTAACTTGGCAAAATATTCAAAATCTTTTTTTTTGGTGAATCTTGTTTATTTTTTAATTGAATCCTAGCATAAGCACATTCTGTTCTTTGTTAAAAAAAATTCTCTAAATTCTTCCACGCTTTTTTCACTAAAATGAGTTCATGGCATGTTCTCAGCATCTATCTCTTTGATACATATTCTACAAAAAATTTAGTTTTCTTATCATCCCACTTAGCACAGTCCTTTTTGGGTCCCATTCTAATATTTTAGATGATAACTACATAATTACATTATAAAATAATAATAATCCATCATTGATCTAGAATCATTTAAAAAAATAAGGGACAATTAAGATACTAAGTTACTGAAAAAATCTAAGCATCTCAGTTTAGTTTGAGGGACATGGCCCACCTACAGTGCACACTATCATCAACCATGACTAAAAAATTGAAGTGACCATTATGCAATTAACACCACAGTCCCTAGTCCCTACTATGAAGAAGCCAAATCTCAAAATAAAGTGACCATCATGCAACTATGGGGAGGACAAAAAAACGTACAACTTCAAACTAGTAAAGTTCATTACTCAATCTCTCAAGTTACTGAAAAAAAATCTATGCATCTCAATTTAGTATGAGAGACATGGCCCACCTATAATGCGTACTATCATCAACCACAATTAAAAAATTGAATATTGAACACAAGTAAAATCAAACAAAACATCAAACTAAGCCATCTGAATATTCAATAAGTTAATTGGTACTAAAACTTCAACACAAAAAGATGAAACCCAACACCTTTAATCCAATTATCAAAAAAGGATGAGATACTAGTTTTGTATCATTCGATAATGAAACTCCCATTTATTAACTCAAATAGAAAATATAAAGCTGGAATAGTAGTTGCAGACATAATATATAAGGACAATAAATGTCAATTTATTGGTTTAAACTACAAAATTTGTTCATTTAATTTTGGACAAAAGTGAACATGCCTATATTATGGACCTTTTCAATATAAGATGAAATGATCATACTGGTAAATGATGTAGCTCCATGTGGAGCTCGTAAGCCTTGGATCTTTTTCGTCAATGAAGTCCTTTGCTTCTTGAAGATCAATGGCAGCAGAATGGAGAAGGAGGAAAGGTGATTGGAGACGCCACTTCAAGGAGAAGATGAGTCAAGAACAAGCTCACACCATAGGAAGCCATGGATAAAAGCATGAAGGTAGGAGAAGATGAGTGGAGGGAAAAGGAGAGAAAGGGCACAAAATTTAGCCTCAAATGAGGTATGAACTTTGAAGTGTAATTTCTCAAATGATCAAAGTTGAGAAAATGCACACACAAGGCCTCTATTTATAGCCTAAGTGTCATACAAAATTGGAAGGAAATTTGAATTTCTATTCAAATTTCACTTGAATTTGAATTTGAATTTGTGGAGCCAAAATTTCACTAATTATGACTAGTGAATTTTAGCTATGGTTCAGCCCACTAACCCAAGATCAAGTCCAAGAGTCTCCACTAAGTGTGCTTAGGTGTCATGAGGCATGTAAAACATGAAGGACATTCACAAAGTCTGACTATATGATGTGGCAATGGGGTGTAGCAAGCAAATGCTCACCTCCCCCTTAGGTTGATCCAAAATTTAATTGGATTGGGCGGGCTTTTCCCAATTCAATTAAATTTCTCTCCCAACACAGACATCAAATGGTGCACTTAATGCATGTGAAGTTACAAAACTACCCCTAATACAAAAACTAGTCTAGGAGCCGTAAAATACAAGGGCTGAAAAATCATACATTACTAGGGTATCCTCCCAACACTATGGAGCCCTAAATACAAGGTCCAAAAATAATGAAACCCTAATCTAATATGTACAAAGATAAGTGGGCTCATACTTAGCCCATGGGCCCAAAATCTACCCTAAGGCTCATGAGAACCCTAGGGCCTTCTCTTGCATCTCTGGCCTAATCTTTTTGGAGTCTCCTAGCCATGGCTTTGGTGATGGGTCCCCTCCTTGGGAGGATTGCATCATCCTCTCCCTCTTGAAGAGGATTTGTCCTCAAATGTGTAGACCTCTCATCATCTGAATCAGCTACACCTGCAAAAGGAACCAAATCAGTAATGTTAAAGGTGTTGTTAACTCTATACTCCTCTGGGAGGTCTAGCCTATAAGCATTGTTGTTGATCCTCTCCAAGACCTGAAAAGGGCCATCACCTCTGGGGCTAAGTTTTGACTTTTTCTTTGTAGGGAAATCTATCCTTCCTAAGATGGAGCCAAACCTAATCCCTTTTATTAAGCACCAACTCCTTTCTTCCTCTATTGCCTTTAGCTGCACACACCTTTATTTGGTTCTCTATTTGGTTCCAAACCCTCTCATGTAATTTCTTCACAAACTTTGACCTAGATACCCCTTATTTATGTATAAAATAAGTGTCAAGTGGAAGGGGAATTAAGTCCAAAGGTGTGAGAGGATTGAACCCATAGACAACCTCAAAAGGTCATTGCATGGTAGTTCTATGAACCCCCCTATTATAGGAAAACTCCACATGAGGAAGGTACTCATCCCAAGAATTGTGATTGCCTTTTAAGAGAGCCCTTAACAATATTGATAGAGATCTATTCACTACCTCTGTCTGCCCATCAATTTGTGGGTGACAAGTGGTGGAGAAAAAGAGCTTAGTTCCTAGCTTAGCCCATAAAGTTTTCCAAAAATGGCTAAGGAACTTAGCATCTCTATTAGACAATAGTCTTAGGCAAACCATGAAGCCTCACAACTTCTCTAAAAACAAGTCTTGAGATGTGACTAGCATCATCTACCTTGTGGCATGGTATGAAATGTGCCATCTTGCTAAACCTATCCACCACCACAAAGATAGAGTCTACACCCCTTTAGGTCCTAGGAAGCCCAAGGACAAAGTCCATACTTATATCTACCCAGGGTGCAGATGAAATGGGTAAGGGTGTGTATAGCCCATGAGGCATCACCCTAGACTTGGCTTGTAAACAAGCTACACACCTAGTGCAATACCTATGGGCATCTTTTTTCATATGTTCATATGGGGCCAAAAGAATTTTTCCTTGAGGAAGACAAGAGTCTTATCAATTCCAAAATTCCCCATTAGCCCACCCTCATAGCTCTCTTTGACCAACAACTTTCTAATGAATCCTTGGGGTATACAAAGTCTTTCCTCCTTGAACAAATACCCCTTAGCAATGTAGAATCCATCTTGTGCCTTATGCCTACAACTAGCATAAATGGGAGAGAAGTACTTATCAGAAACATACAATTCCCTTATGTTATCAAATCCTAAAATTTGAGCTCCAAGGGAAGAAAGCAATATGCGTCTCCTAGAAAGAGCATTTGCAACTGTAACATCCCATTTTTCGTAAATAAATTAAAAAGGTTTTTTAGTAAAAATAAATAAATAAATAAATAAATTTTTAGAGAACAGTGAGGTTTTTATAAATAAATAAATAAATAAAAATGGTTGTAATAAAATAATGCTTTGAAAAAAATATATATTTGATTTATTCATTTGATAGGAAATAAAATAGAGTTCCTTTATATAAAATAATAAAAATAAATAAATAGATTAAATAATAAGTTGTAAGTACCCAGGTATAAATAGCAATGTTAGGTCAATTTTCAAACTCACGATGCCTCCTCTTCTCCTCATTTTCGTTTTTCCCTCCTTTCCTCCCAAAACCCTCTCTTTTTTCCCGCATGCCACCAAACCTATCTCAGGAAAATGATGATCTCAGAGTAATTCACCGTTGGATCATTGGGAAATTTAAGCCCCCGATTCGCAACTCAAATCTGAGGCTTTTCACCGTTGGGAATTACGAGAAAAGGTCGGAGCTGAGAGAAATACCGTTCACATTGTAACTTTTCCTTTACCATAGAAACCCAGAGTTGTCTCAGTAAAAATATGATCCCAAATTCGTTAACCATTGGATGGTTGTGAAATTTTTATATGTTGTTAGAAATTCAATGCCGCACAATTTTACCGTTGGGATTTGCAGGATAATATTCAAGGAGGGAGATAATGGAATCGCACGGAGACAACATAAAATGGAGACTTCAATCCCTTCTTCCCTCTGACGTTTGGCAACCCTATCAGAGCAATCAGAGAGAAAAAATTGAGGAATCTCAGGAACCTGCTAAAGATGCCGCTATCACTGTTGGAAGACACGTGAGCCCGCTTTGAGGTAAGGAATGAGTTTATCGCAATTGGGGATTAGAATGCACATGTGTAGAAATCCTTAGAGGATTAAATTGGGTTTATTTTAGGATGTTTATTGAATTATAATTTTTTTCCTTTATGATTATAAATACAATATTGATGTCCTAATACAAATTGTTTGATAAAATTGAGTGTTATTGGTATTTTTATTTTTATACCTATGATTTAGATTAATTGATTTTGATATAATTGTGTGAAATTATTTGAGGGGTTATACTCCCCATGTTGTGATAAACCTTTTGTATAAATTGTTATATTGAGATTATGAAATGGTGATTTAAATTGTGAGTATGTGATAAATTGTGATGGAAGCTTGCTTGTGGGGCTTCTATGGAGGTTGGATCTTTGAGCTTCAATGGGGTCCTTTAATGGTGATTTTCCACCATGGAGATGCAGCGGAAGACAAAGGAGAAGAGGTGATAGGAGGCGCCATCCATTAAGGAATAAGCCATGGAAAAAGGAGCTTCACCACCAAGAATTGCCTTGGATAAGAAGCTTGAAGAGGATGCTTTAATGGAGGAAAAGAAAGAGAGAAGGGGGGAGCACGAAATTGAAGGAATAAAAGAGGGAGAGAAGTGGAACTTTGAAGTGTATCTCATAAGACTTTCATTCATCAAAGTTACAACAAGTGTTACACATGCTTCTATTTATAGACTAGGTAGCTTCCTTGAGAAGCTTTCTTGAGAAAACTTCCTTGAGAAGCTTCTTTGAGAAAACTTCCTTGAGAAGCTAGAACTTAGCTACACACACCCCTCTCATAACTAAGCTCACCTCCTTGAGAAGCTTCCTTAAGAAGATTCCTAAAGAAGTTAGAGCTTAGCTACACATACCTCTCTAATAGCTAAGCTCACCTCCTTTAGATGAGAAGCTAGAACTTAGCTACACACCCCCTATAATAGCTAAGCTCACCCCCATGACAAAAAAACATGAAAATACAAAAAAAAGTCCTTACTACAAAGACTACTCAAAATGCCCCGAAATACAAGGCTAAAACCCTATACTACTAGAATGGCCAAAATACAACGCCCAAACGAAGGAAAAACCTATTCTAATATTTACAAAGATAAGCGGGCTCATACTTAGCCCATGGGCTTGAAATCTACCCTAAGGCTCATGAGAACCCTAGGGCCTACCCTTGGATCTCTAGCCCAATCTACTTGGAATCTTCTACCCAATGCCCTTGCGGGATAGGATTGCATCAATTATGAATGCAATATTATTGTGTTCTATGTACCAATTGATGTCCTGATGAGAATTGATTGATAAACTTGAGTGTTCTTGATGTCTTTGTGTTTAACCCATGATTTTGATACAATTGTGAGAAACTATTTTAGAGGCTTTACATCCCATGTGGTGATAAAATCTTTTGTATAAATTGTTATGTTGAGGTTATGAAATGATGATTGAAACTGTGAGTATCTGATAAATTGAACATGTGACGGATGATGAAATACATGTGTATTGAGATGAGATGTGTGTATTGAGTTGTGAACTATGAACTGTGCAATCACACAATTGTAAGATCCTTTAAGGGCGACGAGTATTGTGATGAGATCCACTGTGGGAACCCGACGAGTTAAAATGATTTTGAAAACAATTGAGTAAATGTGTGTATTGCATAGTTCATAGATAAAGTGTATATGATTCATGAGGTGTGATAACATGTTAAATTGAGATTATACCATTGTGATTGGGATTAAGTGTATGTGATAAATTGTGTATGTATATGATTGAGATATATATGTTCATTGAAGTGTTGTGTGCATTGAGTTGTGAACTATGAATTGTACAATCACACGATCATAAGTCCCTTCAAGGGCGACGAGTTAATGCTAAGTCCCTTTTAGGGCGACGAGTTGATGCAAAGTCCCTTTTAGGGCGACGAGTTGATGTTAAGTCCCTTTAAGGGCGACGAGTTAATGATAAGACCCTTAAAGGGCGACGAGTTAAAATTATTTTGAGAACAATTGAGGAGTCGTGTGTTTTGTACAGTTCATAGATAGAGTCTGTGTGCTAAAATGTTTTCTGGGTTGGACCTGAATCAGGAGGGAGAGGCCCTGACGAACTCTTTGGAGTGTAGGCCTTGGGGGTCACACGGTTTGAGTGCTCCTTTAAGCCTATGTTGATCCCATATGGTTGGAGCATTCTCGCAAAATACTGTGACCCTAACTGGTCTCCCTATGATATTACCTAGTGAGAGTGACTTGACTTATTATTGTGTGGTTTGTCTTGTCATGTACTCCTAGGCGCCCGACGAGGTTTTTCACTGACATGGTACCACATTGCATATAGGCTTGAGTCTTAGCATAAGTGCTGCATACGCTTGCTAATTGTTTATTATGAAATTGATGTGTTATTATGTCTTGATCGGAGTGTGTGATTCCTGTGTATTATGATTGATGATTGAAAAGAGTGATTGATGAATGACAAAGTGATGAAATAGTGTGAGATATGCTAAGTAAATTGTATTTGGCTACTATATGTTGTGTTGTTTCTCTCTAGTAGTTAGAAATCTGATAACTCACTCCTGGTTTGCTGTTTGTGTTTGGATCCTATGATGATCTTGAACTTTGTGTTCGGGGGAGCAGATGAATAGGTAGATGACTATGAAGAACCTCATGCTAGAGGACACGGGAACACTACGCTCTGATAGGATGTGACATTAGGATATAGGTTCTATATTAATTGTATGAAACTTAGATGACCTTCTTTGAGCCGAGATGACTTTATTATTTATTTGGACAAGTTTGAATATGATGTAGAAGAAAGTGAATGTGAGCCTTTTACCCATTTGAAAGGCTTATATTTAAAAATGTTTTAAAAATACTTTTAATTAATATTTGAATTTTTTATTCCTTTATTAATATATATGTGAGGGGTAGAGGGTGTCACAATAAGTAAGGATAATATAAATAGAGGGCCACTGATCTACAAGCCGCTTTTGTAGCCACATGCTCAGAATCACAAAAAAGGTCTACAAGGATCTCTTTCACTCTTCAGATCATGTAAGAAATGTAGCTTCCAATGTTTAGGACTTAGTTTTGGAAACATTAATTTAGACCATTGAGAGTGTTCTGTAATGTAACTGTCGAAAAGGACTAATTTTTATAGCATTACAAACTATACCACTGTCTTTGGATCAATTTTAACTTTTTTTAAAACTAACTATCATGCAGTGGAGAACAACACCATTCAACATTCCAATCAAATTGTGTTTTAAAAATAGAAACAAAAATGAAGCAAAATAAAAATCAAAGGCAATAAAATAAACACTACCATCACAATTTCACATTACTAGCCAAAAAAATAGAATAATAAAATAGGGTTCTGAAAACCATCTACAGTGATCATTTTGTGTAACCACGTGAACAAAGCTACTATTTTTTCAGAACTAACAGCATTTTCGTGGACAACCATTCTCTCAAAACACAATGAACAGTATTTTAGGTCAAAACACAGTGACACAAACATTCGAAGAATCACGGCAGAGACGTACCTCAATCGCAGTGACTAAGAGTGAACGGAAAGACACACAGGTTGCAGTGACAATCGCGGCAGAGACGAAGTCCTTTGCGATAGTCGCAGCTTCAATGGCAGTGGTACCTTCAACACAACTTCAATGATAGTGGTAGCAAGAAGAAAGAGGACAAAGGAGAAAAGGCTAAGGTCTGAGCGTGAGGGGCAAATGGTTAAATAACTAATGTTAACTAACTCGACTTATTTACAAAATGTCACCGTGTTTTTCTTAACATCGATTTTTTAAAAAATTGATGTTAATTGTGCAATATTAAATCTATATTTTTTAGTAGTGACTGCATTAGTGCATGTGCATAGTGGTTCCAATTAACACTTAGATTACTCAAACTAGACATTCCCACTCTACAGAGTAGCCCCTTCCATTTTATTACCCTTTGGTGATTAAAAGAACCCTCTTAATTAAATTCCCTTATCTTCCCGTGCTATGCTAGTGCTAACCACTTCATTAACAGAATCCTCTTAATTAAATTCCGCTATCTGCCAATGCGCTAGTGCTAACCAGTTCATTCCATTCTGCAAATTAGTTCTCTTAAACGAAAACTTTTCATATATACCAAACATCTTAAAAACTCATATTTTTTGCAAAATAGAAATCCTAACATTTATTTTATGATAAAAATTTATTCTTCAATTAAAACTTGCAACGACAGTTGAGAGTAAACTTTTATATATATATATATATATATATATATATATATATATATATATATATGTTTCTTTTTTATCACTGTCATAACGATGAAAATTAAAAGATATAACTTGTTTGAATTTCCCTTCATCACACATATATTACTTCCATCAACCCCTATATCCCTTCATTAAACAACACGTTCTTTCATCGTTCTCTTCCCTAGGAGTTGGGAACTTTCTTCCAAATACTACTATTAAACAATACTATCACTTTTATTAACCCCACAAACATTTGTCACACGTCTTAGGCTTAATTCACTCCAATGGCTGTTTTCTCTACCAAACAGCTGAGTACTTCAACTCTGACCACTACATTCATCATCTTCTTTGTTCGTTCTGAATTCACGGGACACGGTAGCCTGAGAGTTTCTCCTTCTGAATTCATAGGCTCGGTGACCACAGTAGGTGATGTTTTGCAAAACGTTACCTCCATTCTCAAGTCTGAGCTTAGAAGTGTCAAAAATGACTTTCATCTTCCTGATGCTGCCGTTTCCACGTGTCTTGATTTGTTAGACTTGTCAGCTGATGAACTCAGCTGGTCCATTTCCGCTGTTCAAAGTTCCCAAGGTGATTTTTCATGTCTCTCCTTATTTTCACGGAATTTTTGTGTCCTTAAGTTTTTACATATAATTACAATGTAGTATTCTTACTCATGTGCTTTAACACTAAAGTGTGACTTAGTATGCTATTTTTAAGAATGTCTAACACAAAACGTGTTAGATCTATGTCATGCAAATATATATATATATATATATATATACACACACAAATAAGACCTTTAGTTAAAGTATTTGTTAACATAGAAATGTATTTCATTAGCTATATGTAAGTAATGTGGATATAATCCCATTTTGGTCAAGTAAAAAGGGTATCAAAATCCTCTGAAATTGAGAGGCAGCTAGTAATTAATTACCCTAAAACTAATCACAAACACAATAGATAACATTAATTACATACTCTTAACCTATCCTAACAAATATAATAATAAAGTATATATTGTTTATTGCAGGAAATGATAACAGTACAGGGAATCTAAGCTCTGATTTGAGGACATGGCTTAGTGCTGTACTTGCGAATACAGATACATGCATGGATGGTTTTGAAGGTACAAATGGGAATGTGAAGGGTTTAATATCCACTGTAATTGACCAAGCGAAGTGGTTGCTCCAAAAGTTACTGACCCTGGTGAAGCCTTATGTGAATGATTTCAGCAGTAGAAATAGTAGGGTAAAATTTCCTTCATGGATTGAAGCAGAGGATAAGATGTTGCTGCAGACAAATGGGGTGCCTGCAGATACTGTAGTTGCGGCTGATGGAACTGGGAATTTTACTAAGGTGATGGATGCTGTGCAAGCAGCACCTGTTTATAGCATGAGACGCTTTGTGATACACATAAAGAAGGGTGTTTACGAAGAGAACGTTGTGATTAACAAGAAGAAGTGGAACCTTGTGGTGATTGGTGAGGGTATGGATGCCACTGTTATCTCCGGTAATCTGAGTCGTAGTGAAAATTTGACCACATTCAAGACCGCTACCTTTGGTAAGGACACTTAACTCCTTTTTTTTTAACCATGCGGGACTTTCCTTCTATACTTTATTTCATACCTAAAGATATCAGGATTCGAACTCTACACCATTTGATTAAGAGATACTTAACTTATAATAATAAAAAGAGGAATACTAGTGACACCAGTGACACTCTCTCCTACAGTATTCTTTTAACTCTCTATGTGATAAGTTAGAATTTATTAAAATTAACCGAGAGAAAATCATTAAATGAATAAGTAGGACATGTCAAAATTAATAATTTTTAACAAATTTAAAAAAGAGTGTAAAAGAGTTTCATTAACATTTCTTATAGAAGAAAAAAAAATAACTTTTATACAATGAATCTAATAAATTTTAGACTCTCAACTTATTAAAAATTGTTTAATGTATTACATCATTATGATATGAGTCGATAGTTTTTGTCATATATGATAATATATATTCAATTAACAGTGTAAAAACTGTAAATATATTCTTCCTTTAAAAAAATCAAGTATATTTTAATTAAATTAAAGAATAATATTATTCCTTTGGTAATTTATCATAATATCTTTTATTGTTTTTATTAATTGCATCACTCCTTTTGTCTCATTTTGTATTGTAAAAAAAAGTTGTGATATATTATTATGAAAATAGGCACAAAACAATATTTCACTTTATTCTTTTTGCATTTTTAGTAAAACTTTAAATCAACTTAAATATAAAAAGAAATTAAAAAAAAACAGTAATTGCCTCTTTCAATATTGCTGAAATTTCTGATTCAATTAATTCTTATTCTCATACACTTTTACTGTGAAGCTGTGAATGGCAGAGGATTCATAGCAAAAGGCATTACCTTCAGGAACACTGCAGGTCCCCAAAGAAACCAATCTGTTGCTCTAAGATCAGACTCTGACCTCTCTGTATTCTACCGATGTGGGATTTTTGGCTACCAAGACAGCCTCTATGCCCACTCATTGCGCCAATTCTACAGAGAATGCAGAATCAGTGGCACAGTGGATTTCATATTCGGCCATGCCAATGCTGCAACATTTCAAGGTGAAATGTACCCCAATCGATCGTCCGGTTTCTCGATCCAATTCTGCAACATTTCAGCGGATTATGACCTTCTGCCATATCTCAACACCACTTCAACGTACCTCGGTAGACCCTGGAAGCCGTATTCCAGAACAATTTTCATGCAGTCCTACATCAGTGATGTGTTGAGTCCAGAAGGGTGGCTAGAGTGGAATGGAACATTGTATTTGGACACTCTGTTATATGCTGAGTACAAGAATTATGGACCAGGAGCTAGGCTTGATAATAGAGTCAAATGGCCAGGGTATCATGTGATGAATGATTCTAGAGAGGCTTATAATTTCACTGTGGCCAATCTCATTTTGGGGGAGCTATGGTTACCATCAACCGGGGTAACATTCACTCCTGGACTTTGAGATTCGATCACTGCCACACATTTTGCCTTTCCTCATCAAACTTCGACAAGTGATTATCATATAGATTACAGAAGAAAATAGTAATTATAAAATAATTGCAGAGATTATAGTTGGTGTTCACATTATTAATTAGTACTTGATTATTTAATGCATGTTTGCTTGGTTGGCTTCGTGATGTGTCAAGTTCGTGTTCAGCTGATCAAGGTTAATTACTCTGTGATTCTTGTACGCTTATATTTAATTTTGACGCGCGCTAAAATTAAGTAGATAATAATTCCCTATTTGTATTCTGAGAGTTAGATGCTTCTCATCAACAATTATGTTAAATCTGTGCAGAAATAATGAATACTTCTCATCTTCTCATTAATTTTATTCTTGCATTTTTCCTCTTTTTGTTTAATAGATTTACTTTTATTTCTTTTCAGTATGGTGAGGTTTCCTTTTGTAGAAAATGGTTCAAGAGAGAAGGATGTACAAGCGCAACAATTTTATTCATTTTATAGAAATATGTAGATGCCAACTGTTAACACTTTGTTGTTTGTTCCCATGCAAGGTAAGATATTCTCTTGAAAATATAGCCATTTGACAAATTTCACCACCTATGACATTTGTGTAAATTGAATATTTCCCTTTAAAGACCTACAATTGTATTTGAAATTATCTTCCATGTTTTATTTTTTTTACATGAAGAAATGTTTTAGGTGGGGTGAAAAATGAATCCATTTATCCACCATCCATTCAATTCATCTATAATGAATTCATCAAATCCATATATTACTAAAAAATAAAACAAATGGATGGATACAAATTCATTCATTTAATTTTATGGTTGGTTAATGATTCGTTCACTAATTTTTAAAATCAAATGGATCCTCTAATCAATACTTATTAATGGATCAAAATTGATCCAACTTAATAATAAGAATTTATGGGCAATTTTTACCAACGTCAACCATGATTTTTTTTTTTTCGGTTGTCATCAATCAAGACTATTCTTTTGGCAAACATCAACCAGAATTTTTCAGCCGACATTGGTTGGTAGTTTTTTTGGCTGACGATGTCGGCTAGAGTTTTTTCAGCCGAGTTGAATCAAATGTTTTTCATCCAAAGTCGGTTGATGATACATTTTGGACAATGTTGTGAAGGATTTTTTTCGATCGACATTGTCCGAGACTATTTTTTGGTCAATGTCATCCAAAGTTTTTTCTGCCGATGTCGACTAATGAAGTTTTTCAACCACAGAGGCCAATGTTATTTTTCGGACAATGTCAAATAGGGTTTTTTTCGACGGACTTTGGTTGGGGTTATTTTTTTTTCCAATGTTGTCCAGAGTTTTTATGGCCTAGGTCAGTTGATGATGTTTTTCAGCCAATGTCCGCCAATGTTATTTTTTAGATGATGTTGACTAGGGTTTTTTCGAATGAATTTTGCCAAGGCTATATTTTGGCCAACTCCAGCTAGGGTTTTTTTTGGATGACATCGGTTGATGATGATTTTAGGCTAACATCAATTGAGACTATTTTTTTTTGTCAATGTCAACTAGGGTTTTTTCATCGATGATTGCTAAGGCTATTTTTTTACCAATGTCGACTAGGATTTTTTTGGTTGACATCAACTTGGCTATTTTTTGGTCGATGTGGCTAGGGTTTTTGGTCGACATTGACCATGGATTTTTTTTGCTAACATCGGCTAGGTTTATTCTTGTTGACATTGGCCAAAAAATATTACCGACCAACATTGTCCCAAAAAAATCTAGCCATGTTAGTAAAAAAATTGCACCAACTGACTATCAATAAAAAAAACTCTAACATTAGTTGAAAAATAGCATTGGTTGATGTCGATTGAAAAAATCATAGCCAACGTCAATCAAAAAATAGCATTAATTGACGTTGTCTGAGAAAAACCCTAGCTAACGTCATTCAAAAATTAGCCTCAACTAAAGTTAACCGAAAAAAACCCTAGTAAACGCCAACAAAAAAATAGTCATGACCAACGTTGACAAAAAAACCTAGCCAGTATCGACAAAAAAAGAGTCATGGGTGATGCCAGCAAAAAAAACATCATTGACTGACATGACCAATAAAAACCTAGTCGAAGATCAACGTAGCAAGAAAATAGTCTCGGCTGATGTGGACCAAAAAATCCCTAACAAATGTCAACCAAAAACAAACACTAACCGACATTGACCAAAACAACCTAGGCGACCTCAACCAAAAAAAATTCTTGGCTGACATCGACTGAAAAAAGTTGATCAATGTTGGCTAAAAATATCATTGGTTGATGTTGGCCAAAATATAGTTTCGTACAATGTTTGCCAAAAATTATCCTTGATCGAGATTAGCTTAAAACAACCTCGATCGACGTATGTTGGGACTATATTATTTTAGAAATTATTGTGAATTTTTTAAAATATATTATTTTTAAACTAAAAATAATTAAGTTTTAAATTATATATTTTTTGTGTATGGATAGGATAGGTATTCATCCACGAAAAAAGTGTTAATAAATGGACCCGTTGAATTTTTTTATCAAATGGATCAGATTCAATTTGATCCATTAAATAATTTTAATGAATCAAAATAGATTAATGGATTATTTTGATCTAGTCCATTAGAATATGGATTAAGATTGATCTGATCCATCCATTTATCATCACTAATTTAAGGGTCTGATAGCTTCCTATCTTTCCTTTCATCGATCGCAATTAAGGAAAATAATCAATTTACAAGTGTAGACACAATTTAGGTATGATCATGGTTTGAGATTTGACAATTTTAGAAGTAATGTTTCAAACACATGGTTTGAGATTTCATATCCTTGAAGAAAAGACCCCATGATGGAGAGATATGATCTCAAACATGTTTCATACTAGCTGGTAGACACAAATAGTATTTTAGTTGGTTTTATTCGATTAAAAGAAATCTAAACAATATATATATATATATATATATATATATATATATATATATATATATATATATATATATATATATATATAGCATATTGTATTATTCAAGAAAAATGAAAAAATGGAATATTTTTTCGTTATTAATTTTGTGATAATAAGTCAGCATTATGTGTGCTATTTTTCTAGTCCTCATCAACATTGAGGTGTACTTCCCATTAATTATTCTTTTTGTCACAATAATCATGATCTTTCAATGTTAAGCTAGCATACACCTTGAAACAGAAAGTGAGAACAACCGATAAAGAGGAAGGGTATTAATTATCACTTTAATTAGTAATAGTGACAAAAGGCAGGACTAAGACTAGTTCATGAACCCTAAGTGAAACTAAAGGATATAAAAAATCAACATATATCATTGTTCATACATTATGTTCATTAATGAATTCTACATATTATTTCTATTAAGATGTACATGTCCTATATCTATTTTAACTAATCAACTCTCATAAAACAAATTTGTTGTTATTTTAAGGTCTAGCTAGCAATTTGAAAAAAAAAACATAAAGCTAAATGATGATCATAAGCATCAAACTAAATACTACCATTGCAACCATGGCAATTAAGTTTGGTTGCCTAGTTTCCACTGCCAAGGACTTCTTGGGCCCAGGGTCTGATGCCCAAGACTGGGCCTGTTTGGATTGGGTTTAGTTGTTGTTGGTTCAGGTGAAGGGCTAGTATCAAGTTGCTCTACCACCTCAATTCCAACTTCAAATTTGCAAGCACCACTTGGGGGTGAAAGGTCTTTGTCAGTGATCGATGCTTCCTAAACCATTGAACTCACATCCATCTATGCTTTGATTGGTCACTAATTGGTAGTACGCATTAAAGGCATATGAAGCCTCGATAATATTATCCAACCACTCACAAGATGACCCATTATATTACCCAGAGTAGTGCACCCCGTTAACCCCTCACATGCAATCTTCAAGTTATCCTCCATCTTTGGGTCATTAATATTAGCATCTTGAGAAAGCACACACCATTGTTTCTTCAAGTACTTGACCCCTTTAGCAACCACAAGTTTTTTCCCATTCCCCAATTCAACATGCTACTTAATGCTCCCATCATAGTTGAACATGCCTCAATGTGGCTCAAAGTCACCAAGCTCAATGCTCTTAGCATTCTCATCCAACAATCCAAATATGTACACATCTGGCATCTCATTAAGTCTCCTAGGTGGTCCTTTCTTTTGATTTATACGATAAATTAGGCCTTGGTAGAACCTTTCAGCATTGGAATTGTTGGCCCTTTTAGCCCTATACGTTGGCCACCCAAACCTCTCCAACAATAATAGGCATTTGATAACAACACTACTATGACTGATACCAGACCACAAAGGAACACCAAGAGGTCTACATACCTTAGCCATTATGTGTAAGGAGGCAACACTAGGAAACAAAGAATATCCTCTAGGTATTGCTAGCAAATTCTATTATAACAAATCTTTCCATTCTGTTATTATAATTGACACCTTCATAGCTTGGTAATGGTGCCTACTTGCTTGCAATGTTTATAAATACCAATTCGAACAGGAGAATAGACAGAACAACATTTATCCAAAATAGATTTTACTTTTCTCTGCATTAGAACTAGGATTAGCTCTTCCTAACAATTGGTCTGACCTGTCCACAATCACCATGCTGGAGCATAATACCCACCAGACCACCATTGATCACCTAGAGGAAGCAGTGAACCGCCTCAACCGGGGCTTTACCACCTTATCCCATAACTCCATCGCACTTTCCCAGGCCCAAAGCGCTTTAAACATCAAGCTTGACTTCATCCTGGATCACCTTTATGTTCTCACTCTACCACCCATTTCTCCTAAGTCACCACCAACAGACCCACCCGTGCCGACTCCGCTTCCCATGCCGACTTCGCTTCCATGCCTGACACCCATGCAACAAAGCCCCACGCTCATGCCGACTCTGCTTCCCATAGCTGCTTTCTACCTCCCCGCTAACAGCAAGCCCTACACGCCCTTCTCCGACCCCCATTGGGCCGCCATCCACCAGATCCGATCGGAGTCCCCAGCTGCCACATCCTCCCCTCCAACCTTCGCTTCTCCCTTCGCCTAGGCTCCGGCGACATCAACTTTGTCTACCTCGCCAAACTCAACGACGGCTCCCTTTCTGTCATGTTCACCGCCAAGGTCATGGACAAGAAGCTCAACCACCCTTTCTTCCCCACCCTCTACACCACCATTGACAGTGCCAAATGGCTCTGCCTCTACAACACTAATCTTCATTCACTTATTATACCAATTCGAAAATGACAATAGACAGAACAAAATTGATCCAAAATAGCTTTACTCTTCTCTGCATTAGAACTAGGATTAGCTCTTCCTAACAAGGGTGTCAAGGTTTCCATCAAAGGCATTGGTGTATGTGATTTTCTTGTCTATTAGAGAATCCGATGTGGCGTTTAAGAAGGCATATTCCTTCCAGAAACTGGAGTCGTAGTAGAAGCTCAGGAAAAGGTAGATGTTGATCGCTATAGATGTCTGCGTTCAAAGGGATGGTCACTTGCACTTTTTTACTTAAGCTAGCTTTGTCTAAGGCGTTGATGTTTTTGAGTGTTGGAAGAAGGATGTGTATGTATTTGTCCCTATAGGACTGGAAAGGTTCATTGCCCACAACTACATACCTAGATTAGTTCCAAAAAGAAGAATATATGTAAAAAAAAGAATCTTAACCACAAAGCTACTTGTAATTTTGAATCTATGTAAATTTTCTTTGTAATAACAAAGCTACTCCTATTAGTGTTTTGAGTTTTTCCGTTTACACCTTCAATAATGGTAAAACATTCATATGCAGTCGAATAGTTAAACAACTAAAGTTAAAGTTTTATATCCATTAACAAGAAAATATTTGTTTTTGGTTTTTATAAAACAAATAAGCTCACACATATATTAGATAAAATACTCAATATATAATTTTTTATTTTAAGTAGAGCATTTCTCTTAAAATTTGTTTTAGGTCTCATTTGTTATTTGGCCGACCTTGGTTTCACTTGTGTTTTATGTATTTTCATTAATAATTGATGTGTTTTAATTATAATTATAAATGCTTTTTTATTTTGACATTAACTTTAATTTTAGGCATTTTAAAAAATAAACAATAAGAATATATTTCCGTTGTTTTTACTACTTCAACTAGCTTAGTACTTCGTGATTTGCATGGTATTAAATTCACTTTTTACAATTTATATGAGTAATTTTTTATATTATTTTAAATTTTTAATATATATTATTAATTTTTAGTTTAAATTTTTATATATGTAGGTTAATAGATATGTCAATTAATATTTAAATATATTCTTATATATACACATGATCCCGTAGATTATTATTATTGAGATGTTATTCTAAGTAGAAACCTCTTTACTTTAGTAATATCTTGTATGTTCTTTTTTGACATTTTTCTTAAAAAATTGATTTAGTTTATTTTTTGTTATAATCTTGTTATTGATTGGATGTATCTAATAACTTTATCAATGATTAATTTTTTTTTATCAAAAGTGATATTTTTCCATGTGGCACTTTCGTAAAAGGTAACATTATAAATATTTTATCCAGTGTTATGTAAATATAAAGGAAAGAGACAAAAGAAAAGGAGGAAAAAAATTGATACGGATGTTTCATGCTTTCTCGTTGCATTTTAGAATTTATCTTATTAAATTAATATTTTAAAAAATAATTTCCTTTTTAATTATGTTTCTGAAAATAGTATTTTAATAAATTGTTTTCATTTAAGTTTAAAATATGTCCAATTTTTTCCCCAATTTTCTATTAATTATTAACAAAAATAATTGTCATATCAAATATTGATTTAAATTATGTATATAATTAAATGGATATTATATATAGACATATATGATTATCTATTTAATTTAATTTTAATTAGTCTCATTGAATGATCATAATGATTACATATAGAAGAACTAATTCTAGGGGGAAAAAGCTAATTTTATAGGAAAAAAACACAAATCAAAACCTAGAAGACAGAGAGTCAAAAGATAATGAAATGAAAAAATTTGTGATTAAATAAGAAATGAGAATAGGAAAAAAGAAAGTGCATTTAAAAAAAGCAAAACAAAATGATAATGTCAAAATTCTCATTCACTCACACATATATATAATATATAAATAAATATTATTTAATAAAAAGTATATATATTTTTGAATCAAATAATCAATTAATTTAAGATTTAATGAAATTATTAAGAGAATAATAAATAAAATCTTTAATTATTAATTAATTTGAATCTATATATATATATATATATATATATATATATATATATATATATATATATAGATTCTTTTGCAAATAATATGTAACTGAAAATAAGTGTAATAATATATTTATGCACTGGTTTCTCAATGTTATTATATAAAAAAAATGAACAAAATAATTGTCATTTTATATTTTAATGTAACACTAATTACTTTATTTTTACTTATATATCTTATAATATTAGTGGTGAATAAAAAAATTATAAATAAATTAATGATTATTTAATTTAAGATTAGTTTATTAAATTTATTATTTTTTTCATCTATTTATTATTATTTTATTATTTATGTAAAACAATCTAAAATGAGTATCATTTTGAAACAGAGGGAGTAACTAACCAATTTTTTCTATCATTAAATAGTTTTAATTTTATGGGTTTGAAATCTTCTACTTCCATTTTCTATTACCTTCCCTACCTTTCTTAATTAAAAAATCATTGTGGTAAAAAATAAGAACCCTGTTCACGTACGCACCCCGCTTCTTCTTTCAATCTTTTTTCCCTCTATTCAGGTGACATGTTTCTTTGTCTACGCAATATCACATGAGACAAAATTATTAATCAGCTTACCTACTATCAACACCATTTTTGAGCCACCCAATCGTTAGCACCTTTGGTGTTCGTTAGGGATTCTAAATAAACATTGGCAATTTCAACCATTACCTGGATATCAGAATTTGCAAGAGCCTTCATTGCCTCATGTTCAAGCTCGAAAAGCTTCACCTTTTCAAATCCATTTTCCTTCATAAGATTCACGGCTATATCTCCAGGAAGGGGCTGCGTTGAAACTCTTCCCCAGTTGCATGCAAAGCCCAACACACCCTTGGCTAAACTTTGACAAAGTAGGAGCACCACCAAAATGCCAGAAAGAAAGTGTTTATCTTAATAAATTAAGTTGATGATAAAATGAGAAATAAGTAAATTCATGTAAATTTGCCTTGTTAAAACACACACACACACAATAAAATAAAATTGTTGCTTAAGCCCATTTGAATTCATAATAGAAAATATATTTATCAATTGTTTTATACATGACTATCACTCTTCATCGAATTCACTTCATACGTATAATCAAAACACCGATCAAATTCACTTTTTCAATAAGAGTTTCATCACTATTTATCTTCAAGGTATACATATAATTTGTTTCCCCATAATTATGTTTTCACTTATTTCAACCTTCAAAAACACTATCAAACCTTTCAAGATTTTGGATAAATATGTTTTTAGTTCTTATATTTATGATAAAAAAAATGATATTAGTTCTAGTACTTTAACTTTAAAAATTGATTCCTAAACTTTAAAAAAATAATAGTTTCATTCCTTATCAAAAATGATTTTCAGTTTTCATCATGAGGAGAGATGAAAATCACATCTTTTTATAAAGTCCAGGGATTAAATTTATCAAAGTTGAAGTTTGAGCACTAAAATCAACTTTCAACAAAAGTTGAAGGACCATAAATAAATTTTACCCCAAGATTTTTAATAAAATTATCATCTTCTACAAATATGAGAATGATAAAAAAAAAAAAAACAACACATTCTAGTGATATTGAGTAAAAAACCTAGAAAATTAAATGCATAAAGGACTCAATGTAATATTATAGCAATTGAGTATGGGGTGGGGACTGTTGAGAAATTTGCATTCACCAAGTTTGCATATGGTGTTGAGAAAATTAGACCATCTAAATTACCACTAAATGATTATTAATATTTACTTTAAAAATGCTAATTGTTTGGAAAACATATAATAAGTAGGAAAAAAATGTGACATTGTTATTAGAATACCAAAATATGGTTGATTTGAGTGAAACTAAACTTAAATTTCTTAAATAAGGTTTTGAATTTAAGTCTTGTCAATAAAAAAATGTAGTTGAAAAGAAAAATTCCATTGAAATTGATCAATCAGGTTCTCTGTCGATATATACTTCGTACCATTAACATAATGACTCAAACATTATCATTTTAATAATTTTTATCAATTTAATAACTTTTATAATTTTTTAAAATGAAAAATATCAAATGCATGTTTTGTATTTTAATTTATTTCCACTATAAATACAATAATCATCATAAATTGACTTAGTTTTTCTTAATTTATCTAATTTTTAGTATCTTTTTAAAATACTCAATTGTTAGTTTTAGTTAAGCAACTTGGGCTTAATCAAGATGATTTGATTTGGATAGTTGGATTGATTGATTAAAATAAAAATATATTTTTGAAATTCCAAAAAATCACCAAAAATTAATAAAAATGAAGTACCTAATTGGTTTGACTCATTCCAAAATGAAGGCATCTAAATATGCAAAAGCTAGCTAAAGAATAATCATGTACAACCAAAATGACAAGTTACACTATTAGAAAATATGATTTCTACATTGGTTATTTATGACTTTCAACATCGGTTTTTGAACCGATGTTGAAAGTACCGACGTTGATAGTATTATCGTTAACATCGGTTTTTGAAAAACCGATGTTAATGTAAAATTACCAACATCGGTTATATAAATAACCGATGTTGCTAATATGAATTACACCCAGAAAATGTATATTAATGTTGAAAGTTAACATCGGTTTTTTAAAAAAACCAATGTTAACGAATGTGTTACTGTTGACAGTTAACATCGGTTTTTTAAAAAAACCGATGTTAACGAATGTGTTACTATTGACAGTTAACATCAATTTTTATAAAAAATCGATGTTAACCCACGTTAACATCGGTTTTTTCAAAAAACCGATGTTAACGGATGTGTTACTATTGATTAGTTAACATCGGTTTTTATAAAAAACCGATATTAACGAATGTGTTACTATTGAATTTTAACATCGGTTTTGTCAAAAGACCGATGTTACGTTAACATCGGTTTTTTTAAAAAACCGATGTTAACGGATGTGTTACTATTGATTAGTTAACATCGGTTTTTATAAAAAACTGATGTTAACGAATGTGTTACTATTGAATTTTAACATCGATTTTTTACAGAAAATCGATGTTAACGAATGTGTTATTATTGACAGTTAACATTGGTTTTTTCAAAAAACCGATGTTAACGAATGTGTTATTATTGACAGTTAACATTGGTTTTTATAAAAAACCGATGTTAACGAATGTGTTACTATTGACAGTTAACATCGATTTTTATAAAAAAACCGATGTTAACGGATGTGTTACTATTGATTAGTTAACATCGGTTTTTATAAAAAAACTGATGTTAACGAATGTGTTACTATTGAATTTTAACATCCGATGTTAACGAATGTGTTATTATTGACAGTTAACATTGGTTTTTTCAAAAAACCGATGTTAACGAATGTGTTGCTATTGACAGTTAACATCGGTTTTAATAAAAAAACCGATGTTGTTTTCAAGAATTTTTTTTAAATAATATCTCTATTTTTACAAAAAAAACCAAAATTTAACCTGTAAATTTAAAATCAGACCACACAGCACACAACATATATCATTTGCATTCTATTTTCAAATAGATTTTAGCAAAAAACTAGCTATCAACAAAGGTTGTTCAATGTTAAGATGAAACAACAATTGTAAAAATTGTAATGCAAAGTACGTAAACTAATTAATTAACCTAAAGTTACATAGTTGCCTAACATCCTATGTTTGATTTCTAACTTTTAGATAATATTGTGCCCACTGTATGCGAAGTGCCTTGAATCTCTCTGCTTCCAATGGTCTAACTTCATTAAAATACTGCATGATCAAATAAAAAAATAAATTAATAATGTAATAACAATTATAAAAAAACCAAATTTGTTTGTAATAAACAATTACCGTCTCCCAATTATTCCTGAAAGATCCTAAGATTATCGTGGACATCCAGTGCATCATGTAGTAGCCACATTCAGTGATTCCTTTTTGTCTATTACACTAAATACATAATGAAATTTGGATATTAATTAAACGTTAACTACAATTAGTGTACACACACATAAAATATATATAAGTAGAACTTTTATTTAAATCACGTACCTTAACAACAATCCACCTAGCAGCAGCCTTGGATTTCGGTTGTGGAGTATCATCAAGTCCTTTCAAAGAACTAGTGTTGAATATGAGGAACATTAAACTATTGATGTTGCTGAGTTATGCCAATGAAAATGTATTGAAAACAATACTGACCTGTTAATTATTCCCTTAAGGTAGTTGTCTGGCCTGTTATGTAAAGAACAAAACCAGATAACTAGGTTTTCCTTAGGCAGAATGACGACCATTTGCCAGTGTCCGCTGCAGTAGAGACGAATATGGGTTATTGTAGTAGTATAGATTATTTAAATTCAATTATTGTGTTTGACTTACCCATTCAGGTAGGCTCCAAGGTAAACATCTCGTTTTGAACTCTGTATCCAACTCTTGATGTAACTTTCGGATTCAAATTGTGATTGCCCAGATCTCTGAATGGACTGTGGCTCGAGGAATCCATACACATCAGAATTCCCCGCTCGCACACTTGTCTCAGTCAGATGGCTGTGTTGTTAAGTCAAAGTTAATTATGTATGAATTTAAAACAATTACTTTGGTAATTAATAGTAATCTAAAATGACTTACAGAATCCACAACTGTATAACAGATATGCTGAGACATTGACCAAACTGATATCCTTGTGGGACTTTAACCCGACGCAGACACTGGCACAAACTGATCTTCTCCTTTCTGGATAAAGTATGACAAGCTGGAGGCAAATATATTTTTTTACCATCAGACCTTGGATGCAATTGCGATCGTATGCCCATGTCAGCTAGATCTTGACGGGTATTTAGACCATCTTTCGTCTTGCCCTGAATATTAAGGAGTGTCCCAATGACACTGTCACATACATTTTTCTCTACATACATAACATCAATACAATGTCTAACATCTAGATCAGACCAGTACGGAAGATCAAAGAAAATGGATCTCTTCTTCCATATGCAACTCTTATTTTTATCCTTCTTTTGGGTCTTTCCAAATACAATATTAAGGTGTTCAACCCGGTGGAAGACCTACTCACCAGTTAACGGTGTCCGCGTAGTTTCGTGCTCTTGACTTCCATTAAAAGCTTTTTTCAATCTTCTGTAAGGGTGATGAGCTTTTTGAAAACGGCGATGTCTAGTATACACTATTTTTCTACCATGTTTCAGTTGTATGTAGCTTGTGTCTTCTTCACAAATGGGGCATGCATGATGACCCTTAACACTGTAACCGCTGAGATTCCCATATGCTGGAAAGTCATTAATGGTACAAAAAAGCATTGCACGCATTTGAAAAGTCTCCTTGCGAAACCCATCAAACACTAAAACCCCCTCTTCCCACAACTTTCTCAGGTCTTCAATCAACGGACTTAGATAAACATCAATGTCATTTCCTGGTTGTCTTGGGCCCGATATCATCATAGACAACATCATGTATTTTCGCTTCATGCACAACCAAGGCGGAAAATTGTAAATTACTAGTAGAACTGGCCATGAACTATGTTGAGTGCTTAAATTGCCATATGGATTCATTCCATCACTGGCTAGTCCAAGTCTAAGATTTCTTCCACTGGGAGCAATCAGCTGGATGACGGACCATTCCATCAGATTTTCTCCCATTTGCATGCCAGGTAAGATCTTTTGCATCGTCCTCATTAGCAAATAAACGCTTAAACCTTGGAATGATGGGAAGATACCACAACACCTTCGCTGGAGGGCCCTTCTTTGAGTTTTCATCAGAATTGCAGTCCTCATCATCCTTCACCTTGTACCGTGACACCCCACACCTAGGGCATTTAGACATTTCTTCAAATTCATGTCTGTACAGTATGCAATCATTAGGGCAAGCATGAATCTTCTGATACTCCATACCCATCGGACATAATATCTTCTTTGCCTGATAGTAGCTTTTAGGCAATGTGTTATCCTGTGGAAGCAGATCGTGCACTATTTGAAGCAATGAAGTAAAGCTTTTGTCACTCCATCCATATCTGGCCTTGACATTAACCAGACTTAACACCGCCGACAATAGCGTCAAGGAATTGTTACACCCCGGATACAAAGGCTTCTTTGAGTCACCCTGCAATCTTTCATACACAGGGGCATGTGCTTGCTGGAAAGACTCTTGTCCAAGGTCACGAATCATATCCTCCAAGCGATCTCCCATTTCTACATCAAACGGTTCGGATTGTTGCCCACTCTGCATGTCTGTCATTTCACCATGCCATATCCACGTCGTATAATTTCTTTTAATTCCATCACACAACAGATGCTCTCGTATGTCATCCAGTATTTGTCGTCTTCCGTTCAAACAATTGATGCAAGGACAATAATATTTTCCATATTCATCCGGTTGACCTCTTTGTGAAGCAAATTGTAAGAATTGCTCGACGCCATCCTCATATTCTGGGCTGATGCGACTTTCATTCGTCCAACTTCGATCCATCTAAGTAATAACTCGGTCATACTCTCAAAGTTATTCGATGCATGAAAATCTCACTTTTTTATTAAAAGTGTGGCCCTATCCCATTCGGGAAGACCGTCTTTTATGGTAGCTTTATACATAAGGGTTAATTCTATTTTGTTAAATTTGACAAAATTTTGGCAGCATTTTGCATTGGTCTTCAAGTACACGACATGAAATCGGTGAAATTAATTTCCCGATAATCAAGTATGCACTCAGAGAACAACTAGAAATGCATTACCAAAATTTTATCAAATTAAACAAAATAATTTTAACCTTAACACATGAATCTACCTTAAAAATATCAGTCTCCCCAAACTGTCCAAACGGACAATTCAAGATTGAATACAATGATTAATGCAAACTTTCCGCAAGAATCATTGTATCCAATCTCAAACGAGAATCTAAGGTTCACTCATCATGAACACAATTTGTATAGCATATATCAATTGTCATTAATGACAGTGAACATGTAATAAAAATATTCATTGGTAACAAACATTTGTACCTGTGATGATGAGCAGCACGGTCCAAAATGAAAGCAAGAATCAAAGAAATAACTGAATGAATACCTACATAAGACAATTTTGTGTATGATAAAAAAAAGAGTAAGATTAAGTATAACAAGCACTCAGAAGATACGAGAACAATTTATTCTAAATTATATCAAAAAACTGTCTTACTTCTTTCTCTTTTCGGATATATATATATATATATACACACACACACACACACACAACTTCTATTACCTCTCAGAAGATCACAGAACTGCACTGTGGACAGGCCCAGTCACAGGGTCACCCACTTTCTTTATGGCTTCAAACGTTGTGCCATCCACTAGTTCCCTGTTATTGAATCAGAGACTTGTGTCTTAATTACTATCTACAACTATTCTCAGCAACTCTCTAATAAAGAAGGGTATTCGATCGTAAGTACTAAATTAGTCCAGATAAAATATTTACTACATATGAATCAAGTCATGTTATTGCATGTCTCATTAGAAAATGACATGACATGAGTTTAATTTAATTATAACGAGAAGTGTTAAAAACCTATATATTTTTTTTAAAGCATTCTTTTAATCAAATTTTTTATAACGAGTTAAACCTTATTGAAAATATAAACTGCTCTGCTCTGTCTCCGTGTGACACAATTTTCATTATTCATATAACCAAACTCATCCAATAATAGTAGTACACTCGATCGGAACATAAATAACAAAAGGGTAGAAACGTAACTAGTACTACTACGTCCTCGTGTCATTAAATCAACATTTTATTAAATTAAATAAAAAAATAGAAAATTGTTCAGATATACTTTTTGACATTTTTATTTTAAATATAAATATTAAAAAATAATCTGTATTAATTAGAATTCATGTAAAATTTCATTCAATAATATAAACGTCAAATAATAATATATATCCGTATGATACAAGGTACTGTTTTTTCAATGCATTTATTATTAGACTATTTTTATTATTATTTTACTTAATAAAAAATAGAAGTCATATATATATATATATATATATATATATATATATATATATATATATATATATATATATATATGAATACTTTTTTAACTTTGTAGCAAGAGTTTATTAACTTCATTTTTCCTCCAATAGTTCAGCATATTTGAAAAAATTAAAGCTAGGGTAGAACCAAAATATTTAGTCAGGATCACATATATGACAAAAAAAAATATATAGAAAGCGTGCTTCTCGTTTTCGCTTTCATTGCCAAAAAAACGTGAAAAAAGTGAATCGTTTGAATGTTTCTCTTACGAGTGAGAGAACTTGAAGAATTTGAGAATCACTGAATCAGATCCAATTTCATGGCGGTGAAAAATTGAAATGAAACAAAAAAATAATAAACTAAGAGGCAGTGACAGTCAGGGCCATACCGTCGATGATTTTTCTACTGTTACGAACGCGTTTTGCTTCGTCGTTTAGCGTTCTTTTCAAAAACGGCAAGGCTATACTGCGTTTCACTTTCTTCTCTCTTTCATCTTTGTCTCTGAGTGGCGAAAGAGGGAGTGGAAAATGTGAACGAATGAACTGAAATGCCACTGGGATGTCAAGAAATAACTTATATAGTGTGTACGGCGGTGAGGACCCTCTCTTAGTTAAAATTTATATCATTCACTGGAATGTGAACGAATAATTTTTTTATATCATTCATTAGTTAAAATTTATTATTACTACAATTTTTAGGATAACTAACATGAGAAAAAAAAATTGTACATAATAATTTATTATTAAATATTAGTGTAAAAAATTAAATTTGTAATAACCAAAATTGTAAATTTCACCTCCATTTGTATGTTGGTCATTTAAGCAGTGAAGAAAAAACTTTGCTTAGTCAAATGATAAAAAATATGATGAAGTTTGGTCAAATTTTGTTGATTAAATAATAATAAAATTAAAATTACGAAATTCATTTTAAAAATTTAGTTTAATTTTTAAATGTTTACCTTTTGAATTTATAATTGTTTCTTAATTATTATATTTTTTTAATTAAAATATAATTAATAACGCAATATATGATTTTTTTAAAAAATATATAAATAATTAAACAAAAAGTTTATATTAACATCGGTTTTTTGGAAAACCGATGTTAACATATCATACGTTAACATCGATTTTTGAAAAACCGATGTTAACTAATAACGTTAACATCGTTTTTCCAAAAAACCGATGTTAATGCATGCACGTTAACATCGGTTTTTTAAAAAACCGATGTTAACGTATAATATGTTAACATCGGTTTTCCAAAAAATCGATGTTAACATATCATACGTTAACATCGGTTTTTTAAAAACCGATGTTAACATCATTAGTTAACATCGGTTTTTATAAAACCGATGTTAACGTGTATGCATTAACATTGGTTTTTTGGAAAATCGATGTTAAGAAGGATATTTTATTTACAAATATGTCACCGCGTTTAACTTAACATCGGTTTTGTACAAAACCGATGTTAATAATCCGATGTTAAAACTGCTTTTTGTAGTAGTGTTACACTAGCAAGAAGTTTTAAATTAATAACTCGCAAGCACAATATAAAATTAATCATGTTATTAAAGGCTTTGATACATGTTCAAATTAAAATAGAAGTACAATTGTCCAAATCTAATACCTAGCAAGAAAAATACATGTCCCAAATAACATAATATATGCATGTCCCACACAACACTGACAATTACTTGAATTACATAATTAATAAAGGGGAACATGGACAATTTGATACTTCTTAGATAGTTTGATAAAATGATCTCTAGTTGTGTCAGTTAGGGTTACAACCATAACATATTAATTGATAGAATTAGAATATATATGGGAAGGGATCTGTTATCAATTTTGGGTCATATATATATATGTCAAATAATTGAATGAGTTAGGACCATTATTTTATTAGTCAAAATATTAAAGTGGTCTAATAAATATAAAATTATGGCTAAGGGCATATATGTCATGAAAGACTAATTGTGTAGATACCATTAGTGATATTATAATTTGATGAGGGGCCAAATTATAATTATTAAATTTGGGGTAGTTGATGGTAATTACCAATATAAGAATTTATGGTCCTCTTTTTTAGAGAGAAGCGACAAACATACAATTTCGCTTTCTTTTTCTCTTTATCCCCATCAGAAGAGAAAATTCAGATAAGAAAATAAAACTCTCTACATTTGGAAGATCATAAAACCAATCTTGATCCTCATCAACCTTTCATCATTTCATTTTGGCTAATCCAGGTACGCTTTCGAATTTAGTTTTCATCATAATTTTGAGTATGGGAACACAATGGAGTTTTATTCATCTTTATGCAGTAATTTCTCTCTACATGGATAGAAAACATGTGGTTAGGATTGATGATTGTATGTTAGAATCAAATTAGGTTGATTGATTGAATCCCTACAAGTTGGTATCAGAGCCACCCGTACTTGATTCATGTATGATTTTGGAAATTTTATTTATTCAAGCTACTGGCATATTCTAAATTTTAAATGAATTCAATGTGTTAATAGGTTATGCATTTTATGAGTATCATGTACATATTTCATGTGGAATAATAGGTATAAATTTAAATGCACCGCTCATTTTAAGGTTACAGGTTCTTACTTTTAGAGACCGCTACAGTAAATTAAACAAACAATCATGGGCTTCTAAAATTTGAAATAAATAAATAAAGTTAAAATAATTTACTCTAGAAATGTTTTAATTTTAGATTTGGTGCATCAATGTTCAAAATTTAGCTATGGTATATCATTTTGATTTTTTGGCATTGCTTGCTCCCCATTGCAGTTACTTTTTGTGCATTTATGTCTCAAGAAAATTTCAATGAGGGTTTATTGGAAAACGCGCCGGATTGTCAAGTATTTAAAAATTAAAACGGATGAATCTGAGTATCGAACAGATGGAACTAATGTTAGCCTGAATTAAGTTCAAAATCGAAGCATTGTTGAGAGAACATGTATAAGTGATAATTTCGAACAAAATTTAAACTAAACTTGTATGATAAAAACTATAAAATGCAAGGTAAATAAAATGACAGCAGTAGGTAGAAATGTTAGGTCTTTCTAACAAACAAGCTGATGCATAGAAATATATTTCTCTAATCAATCATGCTCTTGTGTTCTATGTTGTAGCCTAAATTATTAAACCCTCGATCCCTCGTCAGACCGAATTAATCCAAGCTTTGTCCGCAGATCCCTCATGTAAGACTAGGCCCGATTTAGATAGCCCTCTTAGGTTTAGACTAACTTAAATTGAGTTTCGTCCGCAGATCCGTCATGTAAGACTAGACTCAACTCAAGTAGCTTACGAAAGTTTAGCCTAATTTAGCCTAAGCTTCATCCGCAAATCCCTCATTTAAGACTAGGCCTAAACTAAACAGCATTATTGTAACAACATAATTAAAACCAAAACTTAACCCGCAAATCCCTCATGCAAGATTAAGTTTTGATCCTGCTTCAATCAAGTTCTAAGGCAACAATACATTTCTCAATGCTAAAGTCACCTAACTGTGCACACAAATGGGTGATCAGACCAAAAGCATACAAACATCAAGCATTGAACACAGAAAACACAATCAATTATATATTGTGTATTTACATCAGTTGTTCATTAGAAATCCCTAACTAGGATGTTTAGCCAGCCATTACAAAGAAACCCTAACAATAAATGAGATTAAAAGCAGAGAATGATAGTTTCTTATACGATAAGGGGGATTCCTCCTCCTCTTCTCAATATCTCACACTCACTCTCTACTCAATAATCTCTCTTAAATGAAAAAACCTAGGCTTCAATGCACAAGTTGTTCCTCTTTGCTGCTTCCAGGGTTCTTTTCCCGAAATAGGCATTGTGGCTGCTGTGGAATTATATGCCCTGGGTATTCTGTAAAAGTGTACCCTAATTTTGCACAAGACAGACTTTAAATAGGCTCTAAAATCGCGACATTGTGCTTAGCGCCACCTTCGTGCTTAGCACGAGTAAGTGGAATTGGGCTTAGCATCAGTCTCGCGCGTAGCCTGGCTGAAGGCACCTACTGTGCTTAGCGCACTGATATCATGCTTAGCGTGCGGCTTTGATGTTGATGCTCTGCCAGATTCTCCTTTGCACTAAGCGCTTAGAAGCCATGCTTAACGGTGGATAAGCACTTAGCCCAACTGTTGAGCTTAGCCCAATTGCTACTTTTTGCAATTCAAAACTTAGCCTCTTTTTCACCTGAAAATGCACATATTTCATCATTAAATCCAATGGAAATGTTCTAGAGACAGCGTTAACCATAAAATAAGATTTATTTACTAAATTTACTCCAAAATAACCATAAATTGGGGAACTATATAAGCTCTGGAAAATGATTTCTATACAAAAGTTAGTCGTATAAAGCGACTAACAAGCATTTAAATGAGCTAATTGAATCAAGATATCACCAAAGTGACCTCTCTTATGTAGATTGTTCATGAGAAATGTTAACGTGTGTGATTATTTATATGAATGGTGATTGACCCAAAGGAAATTTACCATTTAACTATTTTACATACACACCTGTGATGTTAAACGTGTGATACTTATGAGGTTTTGCATGTGAATGATAAGTCACATCAAAAGATGGGGTTGTTATTTGATATGCTTTTATTATCAATGTTTGAGCATTACAACAAGGATATCACTAACAATTAATATCACTGTCCAAAGACTTGATATTAATGGAGCACTAGATATCTTGAGATGGGATATACCATTATTTAAATGCATTGATGACTGTTATGTGACCTTATTGTATTATTTGTTTTGATCTTTTCAGTTGTTGCTTTTATATCTGCTAATATGAATTCGGTTATGGTTCTTAATGGTACAAATTTTTAAGGACTGGAAATAGAACATGCAAATTGTTCTTGGCTGCATGGATCTAGACCTTGCATTAAGGATTGAGAAATCCCATTCTCCTACGGATTTCTTCAGTACCTCTAAACAAAGGAAACTTCATGAGAAGTGGGATCACTCAAATCACATGAGTCTTATGATCATTAAGCGCGACATTCCTGAGGTCTTTAGGGGCACTGTTTCATGATATAACTAGTGCCAAAGAATTATTTGCTAAAATTGAAAAGCACTTTGCAAAAAAAAAAAAAGCGATAAGGCGGAAACAATTACTCTTCTTCAAAACTTAATTTTCATGAAGTATCAAGGCAAAGGATGTCAGGGAATACATTATGGGAATGTCAAATATTGCTTCAAAATTAAGGGCACTAAAGTTTGAGCTATCAAAAGACTTGCTTATTTATTTAGTGCTAATTTCTCTACCTTCACAGTTTAGTCAGTTTAAGATCTCTCTTATAATGGTCAGAAGGAGAAATGGTCTCTTAATGAGCTCATTTCATATTGTGTGCCAGAAAAGAAAAGACTGAAGCAAGAAAGGACTGAAAGTGCTCATGTTGTAAGTACCTCTAAAGACAAGGGCAAAAGAAACAAAATCAAGGTGATGACTATTTCTTTTGTAGTAAACCTAGACATGTAAAGAAGAAATGCACCAAATATCATGCTTAGCGTGCAAAGAAAGGTATGTTTCTTACTTTGGTCTGTTCTGAGGTCAATTTAGCTTCAGTACCTAGAAACACTTGGTGGTTAGATTCTGGTGCCACTAGTAACATCAGTGTTTCAATAAAGGGTTACCTAAGTTACCAGAAGCCAATTGATTCTGAAAGATGGATATATGTTGGAGATGGTAAATCGGTGGAAGTGGAAGCTATAGGGAACTTTAGATTATTATTATGTACTAGTTTTTATTTGGATTTGAAAGACACTTTTGTTGTACCGTCATTTAGATGGAATTTGGTTTCAGTTTCCTATTTGGACTAATTGAGTTATTTGTGTTCATTTGGAAATAATGTGTTTAGGTTGTCTTTCAATTCAGATATTGTTGGAACTGGTTGACTCTTGGCTTATGATAATCTATATTTAGTTGACACTGTAGCTTCTTATGGTGAATCCTTTAATGTGAAAATGCGTGGTACTAAGCGTAGAATTGATATTACAAACTCAGAAGAATTATGGCATAAGCGCTTAGGTCACATTTCTAAGAATAGAATTGAACGACTTGTGTCAAATGAAATCTTGGATTCCATTAATTTCACAAGCCTTGATGTTTGTGTTGAATGCATTAAAGGTAAACAGAACAAAAGCAAGAAATTAGGTGCATATAGAGCTACAAACGTCTTGGAATTGATACATGCGAACATTAGTGGGCCATTTCATACACCTTCATGGAATGGTCATGAATATTTTATATCATTCATAGACGATTACTCTAGATATGCATACTTGTTTCTTATACATGAAAAGTCACAATCTCTAGATGTGTTCAAAATATTTAAAGTTGAAGTTGAAAATCAATTCAACAAAAGAATCAAGAGTGTTAGATCTGATCGTGATGGTGAATACTATGGCAGATATGATGGTTTAGGTGAACAATGTTCAGGGCCTTTTGCCAGGTACCTAGAGGAATGTGGAATCGTCCCACAGTACACCATGTCAGGGTCACCTAGCATGAATGGTGTAGTTGAAAGACGAAATAGAACTCTTATGGATATAATAAGAAGCATGATGTGTCATTCTAACTTACCAGAGTCACTTTGGGGAGAGGCACTAAAGACTACAACTTATATTCTAAATAGAGTACCAACTAAGGCAGCTGCCAAAACACCTTATGAGCTTTGGGTTGGGCGAAATCCTAGTATGAAACATTTTCGTGTTGGGGATGTCCAGCTAAGGCAAGGCCTTATAAGCCAAATGAAAGGAAATTGGACTCCCGAACAGTAAGCAGCTACTTTATTGGTTATTCTAAAAGATCTAGGGGCTATAAATTTTATGATCTCAAATTAAAGACAATTTTTGAGATGGTAACTGCCACATTCTTTGAGGATATTGAGTTTGTCTTAGATGATGAATCAATAACAATTCCAGAACCGATTCATACAGTTGCTTTTGATTAAGCAAATTTGAAACCTCTACAAGATATTGTTATTGAATCTCTCACTCAAGATAATTTGGTTGTACATGAAGAACAAACTCAAGATCCTCAAGAACTTATGCTTCATGAGCCAGTACCTTTGCGGAGATCTACAAGAGAAAGGAGAAATGTTATTCCAGATGATTATGTGGTGTTTCTCCAGGAACATGAGGAAAATAATGGTATGATGGAAGATGACCCATTCAACTTCCATCAAGCCATGCAAGATTCCAACTCAGAAAAGTGGATTGAAGCAATGAATGAGGAGTACAAGTCCATGCAAGACAACAAGGTTTGGGAACATGTCCCATTACCAGAAGGTGTGAAACCCATTGGTTGCAAATGGATATTTAAGACCAAGCGGGATTCCAAAGGTAATGTGGAGAGGTATAAGGGTCGCTTTATGGCGAAGGGCTATACCCTAAAGGAAAGGATTGACTTTAAAGAGACTTTCTCTCCAGTTTCATTGAAAGACTCTTTTAGGACAATCATGACTCTTATTGCACATTATGATCTGCAGCTTCATCAAATGGATGTTAAGACGACATTTCTCAATGGCAACATTGATGAGACAATTTATATGGTGCAACCATAAAACTTTGTGTTAGAAGACCCAAAGAATATGGTTTGCAAACTGACAAAATCCATTTTTGGGCTAAAACATGCATCTCGTCAATGGTACCACAAATTTCATCAAGTAATTCTCTCATTTGGAAGACAAGTTCAATCTCAAACAGTGCCCAAAAGGAAATTTGGAAATTCAGGAAATACAAAAGATTCCCTATGCATCAGCTGTAGGGAGTTTGATACATGCCCAAGTATGTATTCGTCCGAATATAGCATACATAGTTGGAGTATTAGGCAGATATTTAAGCAATCCAGGAATGGATCATTGAAAAGCAGCCAAAAAAGTTATGAGGTATTTGAAGAGAACAAAGTATTATATGCTCACATATAAGAGGTTAGATCAGTTGGATTTTGCAGGGTATTTTGAATCGGATTTTGCAGGATGCCTAGATAGTTTGAGATCCACTTTGGGTTACATTTTGATGTTAGCCGGTGGTGCAGTTTCTTGGCACAGTGCGAAGCAAACCCTTACTACTTCATCCACTATGGCGACAAAATTTGTAGCATGCTATAAGGCATCAAATCATGGAATATGGCTGAGAAATTTTGTCGTGGGGCTGCAAATTGTGGAAGAAATTGAAAGACCACTTATGTTATATTGTGAAAATAAATCAATTGTATTGTATACTAACAACAATAGGAGCTCGACCAAGTCGAAGCATATTGACATCAAGTTCCTAGTTGTTAAGGAAAGGGTACAGAGTGGATAAATTTCCATATAACACTTAGGGACAAACTCCATAATAGCAGATCCTCTTACTAAGGGACTTCAACCCAAGGTCTTTCATGAACATGTTGCTCACATGGGTGTTTTACAGTTCGAGGAATCTTTGGTTTAGTGGGAGTTAGTCACTTTTATGTATTTTATGTTCTATGTTGCATACATTGACTTTTGGATATATATATATATCACATAATTGAATGAGTTAGGACCATTATTTTATTAGCCAAAATATTAAAGTGATCTAATCAATATAAAATTATGGCTAAGGGCATATATGTCATGAAAGGCTAATTGTGTAGATACCATTAGTAATATTATAATTTGATGAGGGGTCAAATTATAATTACCAAATTTGGGGTAATTGATGGCAGTTACCAATATAAGAGGTTATGGTCCCCATTTGTAGAGAGGAGTGACAGACGTACAGTTTCGCTTTCTTTTTCTCTTTATCCCTATTAGAAGAGAAAATTCAAATAAGAAAATAAAGCTCTCTACATTTGGAAGATCATAAAACCAATCTTGATCCTCATCAACCTTTCATCATTCCATGATGGCTAATCTAGGTACGCTTTCGCATTTAGTTTTCATCATGATTTTGAGTATGGGAACACAATGGGGTTTTATTCCTCTTTATGCAATAATTTTTCTTTACATGAATAGAAAGCATGTGGTTAGGATTGATGATTGTTTGTTAGAATCAAATTAGGTTGATTGATTGAATCCCTACAGGATCCATTTACTCCAAGAGTAAGTGTAAAGTCTTACTCTCAATCTGGATCCTTAATTTTTTTTTTTGAATGAGCGGATCAGATTTATCCTACGCACACTTACCTTTTATGTGTTCCATTTGCAATTCGTAAACGTCTGTCTATCTTCCCTTTCTAACACTAGGAAGCTCACTCCATTCTTTTTCCTGCACCTAGTTTATCGTTTCGTTTTCCAATAAAATCTAACAATTAAATCTCCTACGCACTACACACATACCAAACCTCTATCTCTTTTCCTCCCAATCCACTAATGACCATTTATTGTTTTTCTCAGTAACTATAAAACTCACTTCAAACATTTTGTCTCCTGTACATAGCTTAAATTTCATTTATTTCCATTTATTTATTTTAGTTATATTTAACAACTAAAATCCTATACACACTTATCTTGTATATGTTCCTTTTGTAATTCCTATACGTCCTTCTATCTTCCCTTTTTAACACTAGGAAGATCACTCTATTTTCTCTTCCTGCACCTAGTTTGCATTTTGTTGATTTCCATTTTGATGCTTTGATTATAGAAATGATAATCTAAGTTGCCACAAGCTTGAGATCGTACAAGTGAACAGTGTAAGTTGATTTCCATTGCATATGTTCTCGCTTCTTACACCAACTATGCATTTTCTTTAAATTTGAAAAATTTTGACTATTTTATTTTTTTATTAATTCAATTATCCACTTCCTGGACCTTGTCTATATAATTCAATAATACATTTAGTAAACTTCCTCTGTGCTTCAATTATCTATTTCGTAAACTTGCTCTGTTAATTTTAATTTTCTTATTAAGTACAATGATGGCAAATACTTTGTGCTACAACTAATCATTTCATAAATTTGGATTTTAGCAAATTTTTATTATTGAAAATATGCAGACCTATCCAATACAGTGATGACAGATACTCTTGGTAATATAGAAATACAAGAAATTGAGTCCATTAATGTCATGCCCATGGATACACCAATTCCATATGGGGAGGTTATGCCAGGAGATACTTCAAATGATGCTGAAGAATTGAATATCCAGCCTTGTCTTGGGTTGGAGTTTGAGTCTCTTGAAAAGGTTAGAGAATTTTATAATTCATTTGCTAAGAAGAATGGTTTTGGAATACGGATTCGATCAAGTAAACCAAAGATGACAGTCTTGGTATGTTGTTGTGAAGGTCAACACAAAGTAAAAGGTTTAGTGGATAAAGATACTCATGATAACATTTGTCAAAGTATAAGAAAGTGCTCAACTCTTCGAACCAGTTGTCAAGCTTCACCTATTGTTTCAAGAGGTGACATAGCAAGCAATTGGGTTATTAAATCATTTAGCAATGATCACAACCATGTAATGCTTAGCCCCAAAAGTGTGTGTTATATGAGGTGTCATAAAAAGATGAGTGTTGTTGCACAAAGTCTTGTGGAAAAATTTGAGGAAGAAGGATTGCTTACAGGGAAGGTTGCTTCAATTTTCAACAATAGTGACTCATATTTTTCCGATAGAGATTGTTGGAATCATATCAGAAATCTTCGAAGAAAGAATTTAGATCTTGGAGATGTTGAAGTTGTTTTCAATTATTGCAAACGAAAACAAGTTGAAAATCCTAATTTTTTCTATGAAATCCAATGTGATGATGATTCTCGAATGGTAAATTTTCTTTGGGTAGATGCTAGATCAAGGGTGGCTTACCAGAAATTTGGAGATGTTATAACTTTTGATACCACCTATAAAACCAATAAGTATAGTAAGCCGCTTGCACTATTTACTAGAGTGAATAATCATTATCAGTCAATTTTGTTTGGTTTTGCATTTTACAAGACGAATCAGAGAAATCTTTTACTTGGTTATTTCAAACTTGGCTCGAGGCAATGGGTGGGAAAAAATCTGTTTCTATCATAACTAATCAAGATTTAACAATTGGAGTTGCTATAAAAAAGTATTTCTAGAAACAAGACATCACATTTTCTTGTGGCACATTAAAAAGAAGTTTCCTGAAAAGTTAGCTCATGTATACCATAAAAGATCTACTTTCAAGCGTGAGCTTAAAAGATGCATCCGAGAGTCACCTTGTATTGCTATTTTTGAAGAAGAATGGAAGCGCCTAATGAAAGAGTATAACTTAGAAGGAAATGAATGGCTTCAGGGATTATACAGGATTAAAGAATCATGGATACCTATTTTCAATAGGAGTACATTTTTTGCTGGTATGAATACTACTCAAAGAAGTGAGGGCATTAATGCCTTTTTTGATTCTTTTGTACACTCAAGAACAAGATTACAAGAATTTGTGGTGAATTTTGAAAAGGCAGTTGATTGTCGCTTAGAAGCGAAAGAAAGGGAAGATTACAAATCTAGGCATAAATCTCGTATTTTGAGTACTGGCTCCAAAGTTGAACATCATGCTGAATTTTTTTATACAAGAAATGTTTTTGGAAAATTTCAAGATGAGCTTAGGAAGGTCAATGAGTTTACTAAGAAAAAGATTAGAAGAGATGGGCCTAGTCATGTCTATCAGGTGTCTAGTTGCTATGATCTTGAGATACATTTATTGTTAATATAGATTTAGACTCAAAGGTTGCTAAATGTGACTGCCAACTTTTTAAATTTATGGGGATATTGTGTAGACACATTAGTAATTTTTCAAGCAAAAGGGGTTGTTCAAATTCCTGATCATTTTGTTTTGCAATGTTGGACGAAGGATGCTAACAAATTTATTGAGGTTAGTGATGTTGAAAATAACTTTGATGGTCAATCCACTACATCTAGGATTTTAAGAAGGATGCACGCACAAGTCAAAAGAGATATATAGGTTCATCGTTTTGGAGTTAGGTCAAACTCACAAGTCAGTAATTGTAATGAAAACAAGTTTACCTACTGGTGACAGCATGCCACTTTTGGAGTCAAGCCTCACCATTGGGAACAAACTTTGCATGCCAGAACAAGTGAGTGAAGTGCCTCGTTTGATTCTAGGAGTCCCACACTATCACAAACAAAGGGGAGAAAAAAGGATGGGGGAAAAGTGTCTCATAATAATAGATTGAAGAGTGGGCTTGAAGTATCACTTAATAAGTCATTGTTTAAAAGGAAAGCATGCCATGAGTGTGGAGAGCATGGTCACAACAACAGGACTTGCAAGAAAAAAATCATAATGATTAATAATGTAAGCTTTATGGCATTCTTTCAAATCTTTAACTTGCGTTTTATTCATTATCGTAACTAATCATTGTTATTATTATTTGATTCATAAGATTTTCACGCAATATGCTCTGAGAGATGGAAGAAACAATTATAATTTCTTTTACATTGATGAAGTGTTAATTAAAGAAAATGGAGCACAATTATTTACTGAAGAACTGTGCATGTGGTGACTCCGTGGAGTCTTATTGGAAGAATATATGCAACAAGTTTATAATTTGGTGGCTAAAAAATGGAGTAAATTCAAGTTTTATAACAAACCGTTTATGTGCAAATGAATAAGACCTATTATTCATTAGAATTCTTAGATAAAGTACCTAAAAAAAACAATTGTCATTCAAATCAGAACTCATATGTATATATGTATCCCATGTATTCGATCACACAACAGAGAGTGAGTAATTTGCTCGTGCGGTGTTCAACTCATGTAAAGCTTATGAATCTTGTCATCCTTCCAGTTTTGCATTTATCTAGCACATTGATTAATACCATGCTATATTCGTTCACACAAAAGATAATGTGAATAATTTGCTCAACAACTCAAGTACTAGATATAATAAAGTGACAATTTTGTGCGTACATGTCCCTACTTAGGTGCACCAGAATGTGCATACATGTCCCTATATAGTGTCTATAACTGAAATAAAAAAATAGAAATAAATGAAATTTAAGCTATGTATAGGAGACAAAATGTTTGAAGTGAGTTTTATAGTTATTGAGAAAAACAATAAATGGTCATTAACAAATTGGGAGGAAGAGAGATAGAGGTATGGTACATGTGTAGTGCGTAGGAGATTTAATTGCTATATTTTATAGGAAAACGAAATGCAAACTAGGTGTGGGAAAAGAGAATGGAGTGAGCTTCCTAGTGTTAGAAAGTAAAGATAGACAGACGATTAAGAATAGCAAATGGAACACCTAAAAGGTAAGTGTACATAAAATAAATTTCGTCCGCTCATTTAAAATAAAATTAAGGATCCAGGTTGAGAGTAAGACTTTACACTTACTCTTGGAGTAAGTGGATCTCTTCCCTATATAGAGAGAAAGAGAGAGAGAAGGAAAGTTAAATTGGGATAATTTGAGTAGTAAAATGGCCTTGCTTATTGTTTTGCTCTTATTAAAAAGAAAAACCATTAGGTCATGATTTATTTTTACCAACAATTATCCGTCATGCAAAAGGTTGCTCCAATACATTTAAAGTTGGATATATCCACTTACAAAGAGAATTAATGAATATCTCGTTAACATAAACTTCACAATAAAATAAAATAGTAATTATAAAATCTAAACATAAATTTATATTTCTTATAATTAAACCAAAAAAATAGAATCAATATTTTCTTATATAGAAAAAAATAATACACCGAATATTTTTTATAAAAAGGAGCGGAAAACATATCACATTAGAAATTCAATTATTTGAGTAATTGGTTAAATTTTTTTTAGAGCGCATATTAAATAAATAAATCATAGGAAAATACAAGGGACTAAAACTCTTCCTTTTATTTTTGGAATGGGGTTCCATCACTTTATTCGCTATTTTTTCACGTGAAGTGTGCACAGATAAGAGACAATAATGTGTTTATACAGCTATATAAATATATTTTTTCTTTTCGTATGTGCTGTAAATTATAAATATTTATACCAAAAAGAATCTCTACACGCGTGAGATTTGGCAGATTTGTGGACAAACGAGAATGACGCTTGACTACTTGAGATTCTGACGTGATTATTTCAAGACACAAAGTAAAGTTGTCTGGAGGTGCCACATACAAACCATTAATTAACTATTAATGAAGCATAAATGGTTTCATAGGAATGATCACTTCAATTTTAGTACAAATTATAAACATTAGAGTATGAATTAATTAGCATCATGTTAAAGAAGAAGCAAATGAAGTTGTACTAACATAGCTAAATTGTTTTCAATGCAAACCCATAGCTAGTGGGGTAATCCAGTCTTCAAAGCCGCTTCACGGGTTGCCATATTATTCCATCATTCACGGTCATCACCCCCTTCCAACAAATAAAATAAAGAATATATTACCCAAAGGTTGCACAGTGTCAGAATCCTGAACCTTTTAGCAGAGTACGTAACCTAGAAATTTTACGAGCATGATGTACAAGAGAAAACCCAAATGGACAATTGGATACCTTCAGCAGCATTCGGATATCTTAATTAAAGTTTAGGGTTTAACTTTTTACTTGTAAATGAAGTTACAATTAAAATGTCACTTTATTTTTATAAAAAAAGTGAGGAAAAATGCAACATTCAATTGATGTGGCTACACATTATATATACAACTCAGAACAGGAGAGGAGTTTCATAGAAAACACTCATTATATTAATTGAACAATGATAAAATAAAGCTTATTTTTAACGTGTCAATTTTACTCTTAATAATTCTATAGCCGATCATGATAGAAGAGATTAGTTATGTGACAAATAGAAACTTAGATACCTCTGAGTTAACAAAAAAATTGGATACCAACACGGAAACACATAAATTGAACTTCTGAGCTCAAAGTACTTTAGGTTCCTCAATTTTTTAGTAGCTGTGGCGCACCATGGCTTGCATTATTTTAACTGCCAGCTCCAAAACGAAAACAGGAATGACCTAACATGCAGTCAATGTCTTCCTGTCCGAGAGTGTACTACTCGATCTCTTTCATAGAAATACATGATTTTTTACACTATCCTCCAGAGCAACTTGCTACTCAACACACCCAAAAAGTAATGTAACTTTTTATTTTTCTCATGATTTGCCTCTTATTTCATTTTGCTAAATACAAATAAAAAGAAGTCTTTCAAGAGAAACAAACAAAGGTACCCCACCTAAACTAAAAAGGAGAAAAATCAATATGGTTGTGGCAGATATCCAATATTTCAGCTATCATACATTAGTTCGAACAAACCCCGTGTTACTTTAGATTCTAATCAGTGTCCCCCATCACTCCTTTAGCAAGTGTCTTATTTAAGGGATTCAAATACTCAACAACTTCCCCTTTGAATACTTTCCATTACTTTTTTTTTTCCTTATTTTTCATGGCTCATTCATCTCATAAACTCTTTTTCCTTCTGCTTTCAATCTTCTTCTCACACACCTGTGCTGTAAACTCTTCCAATGCTTCCACAACACTTCATACCAATCTCTCTTCCTTAAAATCTTTCTGCACAACCACTCCATACCCAGAAGTTTGTTCCAATTCATTGAAGCTATCCATCTCAATAAACATAAGTCCAAACATAATCAACTACCTCCTTCAGTCCCTCCAAGTAGCAATATCTGAAACCACAAAGCTCTCAAATCTCTTCCACAACGTTGGACACTCAAACATCATAGAGAAGCAAAGAGGAGCTGTTCAAGACTGCAGGGAACTCCACCAATCCACATTAGCTTCTTTGAAAAGATCACTATCAGGGATCCGTTCCTCCAACTCCAAGAACATAGTTGATGCAAGAGCTTACCTCAGTGCAGCACTCACCAACAAGAACACATGTCTAGAAGGACTAGATTCTGCTTCTGGAATAATGAAGCCATCTCTGGTGAAATCTGTGATCGACACTTACAAGCATGTCAGTAACTCTCTTTCAATGCTCCCTAAGCCAGAGATGGGGGCACCCAATGCGAAAAAGAATAACAAGCCTTTGATGAATGCTCCAAAGTGGGCATCAAGCAGTGACCAAAGGCTCTTTGAAGACTCAGATGGGGAAAATTATGACCCAAATGAAATGCTTGTTGTGGCTGCAGATGGAACTGGGAACTTTAGCACCATCACTGAAGCCATCAACTTTGCTCCGAATAACAGCATGGATAGGATAGTCATCTATGTCAAAGAAGGGATTTACGAGGAAAATATAGAAATCCCAAGCTATAAGACCAACATTATGATGCTTGGCGATGGAAGTGATGTGACTTTCATAACTGGTAACAGAAGCGTCGGTGATGGCTGGACCACTTTCAGATCTGCAACTCTAGGTGAAGCCTTTGCACCCTTTTCAAATTTTGTGCAATTAATAATTTAGCATGCATTGGTTACCCCTTGGCACAGGGCTGAGAAGTAACAGAACAAAAAAGTTAACGGATCTTTGTCTGTCTAAGTAGCTCTTTTTTAGAAGAAATTACTACATAATCTAAGACGCGTGATCTTCGTCAATCTCATTCGTTACATGTATGCCAACATCACGTAATCCTAGACTATATAATAATATAACAAGAAGATCTAGTTTAATTCATTGACCAAAGTACACGAGTAATTATAAATTTTCTTATACATGTTTTGATAAAAAAAAAACTGTAAAATAATATCTTCTTGTTTAGTGATTTGATTATTGCTTGTTTATGTCAATTTTTCTCTAAAGTGGCCAAAATGGAAATTACATGATTATGTTCTCTATGTTTTTCAGCTGTCTTTGGTGATGGTTTTCTGGCACGTGATATTGCGATTGAAAACAGCGCAGGGCCAGAGAAGCATCAAGCAGTGGCCTTGAGGGTAAATGCAGACCTAACAGCTTTCTACAGGTGTGCAATTTATGGCTACCAAGACACTCTATATGTCCACTCCTTTAGACAATTCTATAGAGAGTGTGACATTTATGGTACCATTGATTACATATTTGGAAATGCAGCAGTGATTCTACAAGAATGTAACATCATATCAAGAAAACCAATGCCTGGTCAATTCACAGTAATCACTGCACAATCTAGAGATAGCCCAGATGAGGACACTGGTATCTCATTCCAAAATTGCTCAATCATAGCAACTCTTGATCTCTATTCCAACTCTAGCAGCTTCAAGAGCTACCTTGGGAGGCCATGGAGGGTGTATTCTCGCACTGTTTACCTTGAGTCCTACATTGATGACTTCATTGACGCAAAGGGTTGGACAAAGTGGTCTAATGAGCAAGGATTGAACACTTTGTATTACGGAGAGTATGACAACTATGGACCTGGTTCCGGCACAGAGAAGCGTGTGCAATGGTTTGGGTACCATTTGATGGATTATGGTGATGCCTATAATTTCACAGTTTCGCAGTTCATCAATGGAGATGGTTGGCTTGATACTACGTCCGTTCCTTATGATGATGGGATTTGAGCAATGTATAATAAGTTTAGTTCGTTAATTGTTAAGGTACTTACAATTGTCACTATCCTCTGGAGTATGACTACTAAGGTACTTACTAAAGTAACATTGTAAAATAAGAAAAGTTCATGGCTAATTACACAGCTGATTTGATTAATTTTATGACGCTAGTACCATTCAATATATGTCGTCTCACCAGAACACACTCAAAACCTTTGTTTGATAAAGAAGAAATAGGAAGGATGAGCATAGATAGAAATAATATAGTTTGTTTGGTAGAGTAGATTAAAGAGAACATAATTTTAAAATTTATTGTACTATTTTCATCTATCTCTTTATTCTTTTTTTTCATTATTTATTTATTTTTTTCACTGAAATACCTTTCATTTTAGATTTTATCATAATATCAACATATGCCACATCAATAAAAAAAGACATGATATGATGACATCATGAACCATATTACCATAGATACATGACATCAGGCACTTAGGTAAAAAATGTCATGCTAACAACAATACCATTAGAGCTAGTTAAAATTGCAATAAAGAGACTAAAGATGAAAAAAAATATAAGAACTAAAAGTAGAAAAAAAAATTAAGGTTCTATAGGAATTTAAAAATAAGTAAAATATCATTTCAATAGGAATTTATGTAATGATTGAGTAATTACAATGAATTAAATAAACTAGATAATTAAAGTATTGAAAATAAAGTCTAAGTGTAGAAATTATAAAAGTTTAAGGTAAGAAAATTAATCAAGGAATTTGGTCCAATGTGTATAGAAAACTTTGATCTATATTAGTAGAAATAGTCTTTGGGGTTTCACTTCGTTAAGTGTTTCTAACATATAATTATTACTTATTCCTATCCAATTATGATATTAAGATTATATTATGATTAACCCATAAAATTATTTAAGGTTTAACTTCTTAAGCCAAAGAAGCTAAGTTTATTGATTCCATTATCAATTTCTTATATTAGTGAATTGAATTTCATTTACACCAAAACTTCCGTTGGAGTTGAAGCTACTGGTGGCTTGCTTTTTCGTCCAACGTTAATTGCATGTTCTAATTTTCAATAACACATTGCAGACAACATTTCCCATTAGATGAAGGCGAAAAAGTGAGCCCTCCCCATCACCTTCGACGCCTTGGGCTGCTCCATCAATGTATTGTCCATAATCACCACCCGCAGAATAGCGTACGTAGGGGACTTGGTCACTGGTCGTAGCCACCGTGACTCTCACGATGGTTTGGTTGTGGCTCTTGTCGACGTCGTGGAAGAAGAAGTGCAGGATGTGGGTGGCTAACTCATGGCAGCGGTGAGAGAGGAAGAGAATAAGAAAAATGAGGGGAGGATGAGGGAAGACCGGTAGGGAAACTTTTTTAGAAGGGATTGGCCTTCGTGAGTTGCTTGAAGCAATTTCAGATCTTTGGTAAAAACTGGTAGGACCCTAACCTCAGCGATTAAGATTATTTTTATCTCAAATAGAGATTTCAGAAAGGAACATTGGGATGAATAAAATAAACATTGTTCTTGTGTTTTAGTAGATTATAGGTAAAAGTTAAAAACACATGAAATTAATTTTAAAGTTTATCAGGATAAAAAATTTCAATAAGAAAATAATAGTATAAAATTCATACCCATTTTAGTATTTTACATTTTAAAGTGACATTCATTGATATATCACTCAAAAAAAAAATTCTATTATGATAAAAGTACTTTCTAAAATAAAAATATCCAAATATCAATTAAGTTACATTAAACTTACTTTTAATTAAACTTAAGTTTATAAAGTTAAATTGAACTCAACTACACTAAGTTAAGTTGAATTCAAGTACACTTTTTTTTTATTGGAAACCAAACACACACTTTATGGCATTCGTATGCATGTGGTTATTGGTAGCATTCTTCAGTTTGTAATTCGAAAAAAATTTCCAATTACAATTCAAATAATATGATCATATAAGATTAGATTAAAAATAAGCATCAAACATAAAAGAAGAATAATAACCATCTTTATTAAATAAGAATAAAACATAAATACATGGAAGTAATAGTCTATAATTACATTAAACTCCTATGAAATTAACTACTTAAACATGAAGAATCTAATGAAAGGATGGTCCCCGGAGAAGCATTGGGCATGGAAGATGTCACACAACACTCTCCGATCTATGTTCCTCGAAAATTGCAATTTCAGATTGTCCAGAACACGTGTCAAAGGTCCCTTTATATATAGCAATATGGCTTTTTCAACATGAGCCTGTTAGACAAGCTCGCATAAGCGAGCTCATAAACTCAAAAATTCACCCTTGCAGGGCTCGCTTAAGCAGCTCGTAATAGGATCATTTCATCAAGTCTAAAAAGTCTTTACTTCTTTATATGAGTAGCTCACTTACGTAGTTTTTGGAACCAATGAATGAAAGAGGGGGAAGGCCTAACAGCAGCGAAAAAGAATGAACGATAAAATTGGGAGTTGTTTGTTATGAGTGAAAGTATGCTGAAAGTTTTGAAAATTTGGTAGGTCCCATATAGTTTATCTTTCATAACAAAATGAGGTGAAATGTTGTGAAATGAACAATAAAAGCAATGTTGGAGAATCTCATTTTTGTTGTTGCTAAAATGAACCTCACAGTTCATCGTGAAATTGTTGGTAGTTGATTAGATGATAGTTGATAGTTGATAGTTTTAGAAAATTATTTTAGAAAGGAGGATGTGTCATTGATTTCTTGGATTATCAAATACAACATACCAATTGCCTATTTATAGGCTCAAGTCATCAACCTCTCAATGATAGTGAATGTTTCTACATTACTTTAGGTCTTTCAAGAGTTTTCATGATAGATTAGTATCATGATAGTTCTAGATTCTTCTATCTTATACATACATTTATAGTTCTAGATTGTTCTACCATATTCATACACATTATAGTTCTAGATTGTTCTACCATATTCATACACACTATAGTTCTAGGATATTATACTATTTTCATACATATTATATTTAAGAATATTCTAAAAATTTGTAGCAATTTCAACACTTCTCCTTGATGCAAATTTCTGTGACTCCGAGCATAGCTCGTAATTCTTCAAATCTTGGTCTCGGCAACGCCTTTGTGAATATGTCTGCAAATTGATCTTCTGTTCTACAGTAGTCGAGTTTGATCTCTTTAGTTGCTTCAGCTTTTCTGATAAAGTGATATTTGATTGCTATGTGTTTTGTTCTGTTGTGATGAACTGGATTCTTCGCCAATGCAATTGTTGATTTGTTGTCGCAGTTGATTTTAGTAGGCTCGTCTTGTTTTTCTCCCATGTCTTCAAGTATCCTACGAAGCCATATAGCTTGACTCGTTGCTTTAGCAGCTGCCACGTACTCTGCTTCTGTTGTTGATTGTGCTACTGTAGCTTGCTTCTTCGACGCCCAAGAGAACATTCCTGATCCTAGTGAGAAAGCATAGCCAGAGGTACTCTTCATGTCATCTGCCGAACCTGCCCAATCACTGTCGATGTAGCCAAGTAATTCTGAGTTGGTTTCGATAGTATACCATATACTGAACTCTTTTGTTCCTTGTAGATACCTCAAAATTCTTTTTCCTGCTCCAAAGTGTATTTGACTTGGGCTTTGCATGAATCTTGATAGAAGACTTGCAGCATACATTATGTCAGGCCGTGTAGCTGTCAAATATAGGAGGCTTCCAATTAGACTTCGGTATTTGGATGCATCAGCTTCTGGTGCTCCATCATTCTTCTGTAGTTTCTCATTTGTTATGAGTGGAGTAGCAACAGGTTTGCAACCATAGATCTTGAATTTCTTAAGTAAGCCTTCTGTGTATTTCTTTTGCGAGATGAATATCCCTTCATTTCTCTGACTTACCTCTATACCGAGGAAGTAACTCATCAAACCAAGGTCGGTCATCTCAAAGGTCTTCATCATGTCTTCTTTAAACTTCATCATCATCTTAGTATTGTTTCCCGTGTAGATAAGATCATGTACATATAGAGAGAGTAAGAGAGTGTTCTGACCTTGAGACTTGATGTAAAGTGTAGGCTCACTCTTGCTCCTCCTGAATCCTCGATCCATGAAATACTGATCGATTCTGCTATACCATGCTCGAAGTGCTTGCTTCAAACCGTAGAGTGTTTTTCTTAGTCTTAACACTTTGCTTTCTTTGTCTTCAGACACGAATCCTTGTGGGTGCTCCATATAGATCTCTTCTTCAAGTACGCCGTTAAGGAAGGAGGATTTGATGTCTAGTTGATGGATACTCCATCCTTTTTGTGATGCAAGAGCTATTAGAGCTCTTATGGTATCAAGACGAGCTACTGGTGCAAATGTCTCATTGTAGTCAATTCCGGGTTGCTGTGAGTAACCCTTAGCTACTAGCCTCGCCTTGTGTTTCTGTATGGTACCATTAGGGTTGAGCTTTGTCTTATAGACCCACTTAACCCCAATGATATCTTTTCCATGGGGACGATTTACTAACTCCTATGTGTTGTTTTTCTCGATCATTTGTATCTCTTCTTCCATTGCCTTGACCCATACTTCCTGCTTTGACGCTTCTTCAAAGCTTCCAGGTTCAAGTATGACCAAGTTACAGGTTTCATACATGTCCACCAAAGATCTTACTCGTCTTGGAGTAAACTCTGGTGATGCTAGTTCTTGATCTTGTTGTTATGGTAGAGGTGAAGGTGGTTCACCTGGATCTTCTTCCTCAGCTTCTTCTTGAGATAGTCGAGCAGGTATAAGAACGTTCTTCTCCACTTTTTCTTCATCCCAATTCCAAAAAGCGTACCCATCAACTTCAACATCTCGACCGATGATGAGTTTCTTAGTTTGCAAGTTGTAGACACGGTAGCCCTTAGAGATATTGCTATACCCAAGGAAGATACCTCGTATAGTCTTGTCTTCAAGCTTGTGCCTCTTCACGTCTAGAATATGAATGTAGCATATAGATCCAAAGACCCTTAGGTGCTTTGTTGATGGCTTCTTCCCATTCCAAGCTTCAATTGAAGTCTTGTCTTTTACAGACTTAGTTGGACATCTGTTGAGTATGTAAACAGCAGTGTAGACTGCTTCAGCCCAGAATGTGTTAGGTAGTCCCTTTTCCTTGAGCATTTATCTAGCCATCTCCATAACTGTGCGATTTTTTCTTTCAAACACTCCATTTTGTTGAGGAGAATATGCGACTGTAAGTTGTCGCTCAATGCCTTCATCCTCACAAAATCTTTCAAACTCGCGAGAGGTGTACTCTTTGTCGCGATCACTTCTTAGTACTTTTATCCGTTTTCTACTTTGATTTTCAGCAAGGGCCTTGAACTTTTTGAATACTCCAAAGACTTCTGAGTTTTCTTTTAGAAAATATACCCATGTCATTCTAGAGAAGTCATCAATGAAGAGTATGAAGTACCTGTTGTTCTCATGTGATGGCGTCCTCATTGGTCCACAAACGTCCGTATGTATCAGCTCCAATAGATCTTTCGCTCTCCATGCTCTGCTTGTTGAGAAAGGAAATCGGTGTTGCTTACCAAGGAGACATCCTTCACACACTTTGTTGTTCTCCTTTATGCTTGGAAGATCTCTCATCATGTTCTTCTCATGTAACAACTTCAAGGCATGTGTGTTGAAGTGGCCAAATCTTCGATGCCATAGCCATGAATCATCAACTTGTACCTTCATGGCAATGTTTGTTGCATATTTTAAATTTAGAAGGAAGCTTCTATTGCTCTTATTCATCTTTACTTGGGCTATCTCAGACCTTTTATTTTTGTTGTCTAAGATTTTTCATACACCTCCTTCAAAGTGAAGTGTGTAGCCTCTCTCCATCATTTGGCCAATGCTTAGAAGATTTTCTTTTAGGCTAGGAACTAGTAAGACATCATGGATGAGTCACGTACCTTTATCTGTCTCCACCATGATAGTGCCTTTGCCTTTTGATTCAACCACACTTCCATTTCCCATTCGAACTTTGACTTTGGCAGACTCGTCAATGCTTTTGAAAATAGTCTCATCCTTGGCCATGTGATTGCTACATCCACTATCCAAGTACCAGCTTCCTCCTTTTTCTTTTATTGAGTCTTGAGTGGCATAGAACATATATTGTTCTTGATCACACTCATTTGCGATATTAGCTTGATGCCTATTTTTGTTGCGACAATTTTTCTCTACGTGCCCGAACTTCTTGCAATGGTTGCATTGTGGCATATTACGGAACCAACAATTTTTCTCTGCATGGCCTTGCCTTTTGCATATATTGCATGGAGGATTTTTATCTATTTTGTTCTTAAGGAAATTCCTAGAACCTTCTCTTCTTCTGGAAGTTTCTCCATAATTTTCCTTTCCTCCATTTTCTTTGTTTTGGGGCTAAAATTTAAACTTTGACTGGAAGGCATTTTCAAGTGTATCTTCTTTATGCCTATACAGTATTTGCTCATATGCTTCAAGAGAGCCCACAAGTTCTGTCTTTGATAGAGTGGACAGATCTTTGGTTTCCTCAATCGTTGTCACGATTGGGTCAAACTTTTGGGGCATAGTAATTAGAATTTTTTCAACAATTTTCTTGTCAAGAATATCTTGCCCAAAAGCTCTCATTTGATTAACTATTTCTTTAACTTTAGAATAGTAATCTTTAACTGTCTCAGACTCCTTCATCTTCAATAGTTCAAAATCTCTTCTTAGAGATTGAAGTTTAACGACACGTACCTTAACACTTCCTTGAAACTCCTCCTGCAATGTGTTCCACGCTTCTTTGGCAGTCTTAGCTCCCATAATTCTTGGGAAAATTGGATCAGTCACCGCTTGTTGCAAGGTGAACAACGCCTTTGAATTTTTCTGTTTATTTTTCTTCAACTCTTTTTCTTGAGATGCATTAAGAGCTGAAGTATCTGCGGGAACGGTGAGGCCTTCTTCTACTATGTCCCATAAATCTTGAGATGAAAAATATGTTTCCATTTTAACATGCCAAAAATCATAATTTTCACCATTGAAGATAGGGACAGAAATAGACGATTGAGTAGTGTTATCCATAGCTTAGAAAAAATATTATTGGAGTGGGTTAATAGTACAAAGGAAATTTTTGAAGTAGTTGGGAGGATTTTGGAATGGTAGGTAGGTAATATAACTATGCCCAATGTATGACCGAACGTAGCTTTGATACCATTGTTGGTAGTTTATTAGATGATAGTTGATAGTTTTAGAGAATTGTTTTAGAAAGAAGGCTATGTCATTGATTTCTTGGATTATCAATTACAACATACCAATTGCCTATTTATAGGCTCAAGTCACCAACCTCTCAATGGTGGTGAATGTTTCTACATTACTTTAGGTCTTTCTAGAGTTTTCATGATAGATTAGTATCATGATAGTTCTAGATTCTTCTATCTCATACATACACTTATAGTTCTAGATTGTTCTACCATATTCATACACATTATAGTTCTAGATTATTCTACCATATTCATACACACTATAATTCTAGGATATTCTACTATTTTCATACATATTATATTTAAGAATATTCTAGAAATTTGTAGCAATTTCAACGGAAACTCGTTGCATCCCATGTCCAATGAAACATGAAAACATGTTACAAATAGGGGTGTGCAGCGGGTGGGTTTTGGGTCTAGAAACCTCAAAGATGGCGTGGGCAAGGCGTTACAACAGAGGGAAGGTGGAGATGAAATCGAATGCTTGGAGGTGCAAAACTATTCTTGATAGTGGAGGGTGTGTGGTGCCTTGGATCTATGTTGGGTGAATCGATTGTGGATTCATGCAGCATAGACAAGTACCCCATGGAAAAGGTTGGAGGTTACATAACATGTTGGTGTGGTGAAGAGTGTGGGAGAGGGAAGGTAATGTCGTGAATGTGTGATGGTAGGTGGGAATATGAGAGACTTTCATTGCTTTGTGAAGGAGGGATTGAATGATGTCTACAGACTAAAAGGGCTAGGCAATAGGCACTAGGTAGTAGGTAGATATCATCTGAGAGAGAGAAAGAGGTTTTTTTTTACCAATATACACACTCTTTTAAAACTTCTCATTATATACTATTTTTTAAAATAATTTCCAAAATATACTTCTTTTTTTATTTGGTTGAAAAGTTGGATTTAGTCAACCCAATTTTTCAATCGGTTTCTTTAAAAGAAAATATTTTTTTTATGAAGTCGAATTTGGTTAATCCAACTTTTCAATTTAGTCTTTTTTTAAATACTATATTTTAAAAACAATCATTTTTATTTAAAAAACATTTTATTAAATTAATTTTTTTGTTTGTATTAATTAATTTTAAAGAAATTGATAATATTTTTTGTTTGATAATTTATTTATACCAAAATACATTACATCATAAATAAAATAAATGAACAATAATATTTGCTTAAGGAAAAGCTGAAGATCAGGGTACGTTAAGACAATTTATTTTTTCTGTTATGGCTTTATTGCGGACAAATTTCACATTTTTTTTCTGGTACTCCGTTCAATTTTTTAGTCCATTTCGGGAATGTGATTTGAGATCAAACCACCCTTTGCACTCCTCCTTCTCCTTGAATCAAAACCCATTGATCTCTTTCATATTCTTGCCACATTAATTCGTTCGTGTGGTAGTAAATCAAAGGAGTTGACGTAGACGTGCAATATGTTATGTAAAGTAAATAGCGAAGACATGTAGTTCATAAGATCAACATTGACATATTTACATGCAATCATTACGTGAGCAGTAAGAAAATTTTGTACAATGTGGCGTAGGCAAAAGAAATAAGATGCGTCCCCAACTCATAAGTTACTTGGGTTAGGTTAGGCACTTATAATCGAGGGGTGCCTATCGGAAATGAGAGAAATGTTATTTTGCGGATTAACATGCCTTCTCAAATTCTGTAGGAAGAACCTTACACTGAAGTTGTCTCCCGTTCTACAATGGCGTACGCAATCATGAAGATATGATTAACATCGTCTTGTGTTGTAGCTATCAATAATGTGCTAGTATACTTCCCGTAAAGACATGTACCATCTACTCGTATGATGGGTTTGCAATATGCAAACCCAGTAATGTATGGAACCCAATGATCAAAACACACGTTTAAGCTTTCTTTTTCCCAAGTACCATTTCTCCCTCTTCAAACACAAATTCTGTTTGAGCACCGACCACAATTCTGAGAACACAAGATTGCAAAGCTCTCAAAACTTTTGGCAACTTAGTATATGATTCTTCCCAGTTTCCATGAATCATCTCAAATGCTCTTTGCTTTGCTAACCTTGTTTTTTTATAGGATGGAGTATAATTCATGAATGTTTTGATCTCTACAATCAACGTTTTGATGGAGACTGTTGGGTTCGTTTTGACAATGGGTTGGATGATTTGTGCTATGACGTATTTTTCGAGTTACCTATGATCATGTCTGAGCATTGGCGCGAGACAAGTGTGCTCTAATACTCTTGATAATCATTTCTTTTGAATTGCATGTGCCTAAGCTCCATCTACAACCATTTTCATGTGATTTACAGACAAAGTTTAGCCTTCTTTGGTCATAATATATTTGTTTTGTAGTTAAAATGATGTCTAATGTTGTATTATTTGACTACTCGAATACATTGTGTTTTTTCATCGAAGGTCATGTTAACCTTGAGTGTACCAGTTGGTGGTTGTATAAGTCTTGTTGCTAAATGAAATAGTGATGATCAATGTATTGTGATAGGTGGTTGAGGTTCAAGTCCACTGGACGACTAGGTTAGTGATATTGCAACGGAAGTGATGTTGGTATGAAAACACCCCGTCATCGCTTTGATCATTGTTGTGATGAAACAACTCTTGATCCTCATGCTCACTGAAATCATTCATGTTTTCTTTGTGAAATCATATGATAAGATCTTCATTAGTGATGCGATCTTCATTTGGGTTTGATGTTTGTGTTTGTGGTTGTTGTGATGGGGTGATGTTGTAAAATATTATGATGAATGGTAGTTTTGTTGGTAAAAGGAGGTATGTTGGGTGTCAGAAAAAGAATCATTTTAAGATAATAGTTGTGTGTATGAAGTATAAATGTCAAAGGCATCCTGTGTTTCAAGGTTGTTGTATGGAAACACTGGATCATTAAGGTCCAGGTTGCTCTACGATAATGGTTGTGGAGACTGTGGTCATGGAGACGGTAGTTGTAGTTGTGGAGATGGTGGTTGTGTTTGAGTAATAGGCTCAGTAATAACATACAATTTGACAAAATTCAATTTTTGGATTTTGGACAATTATTTCTAGCATGCCTCTAAGATTGTCATTGTCGTCTAATTGTGCTGCAATAAAACGTGTTTGGTCATGATGAAATGATATAGGAACACAATATAACAACTAAACAACTGTTTTAGTTGCCCGGGTAGGGAGGGATTGGTTAATTTTCCGAATCAATTGTGTTAACGTAATAGACCTACTCACATATAGAAATATTAGGGTTTAACATGAGTACGTTGATCTGTGAACCAAGTCGTCTGCAATCTAACCGTGGTGGTGAATGACCCTTAAAGTAATGTTTAAGTGGTCATGTTATGCAATTTATAAAATTTATCTCCAATACTTTAAAAATATGTGACAAATTTATTTCATAGTTTTCACATCAAAGAATTCAAAAGGCCTTTGAGAACGATTCAAGCTATCTTTTTATTATTACTGCTCAATACACTGACTCTTATCACATCTCAAGGTCAGGCGCATGCCAATTACCAGTGCATGTGATCGCATAGTGAACACCTGCATGCAACGTACAAAAGCCTATATGAACAATTCAAGCTATTTTTTATTATTATTGCTCAATGCACCGACCCTTATCACATAGAGGCCATGTGCTGGACAAGCTCGAATGCCATTTACTAGTGCATGTGACACAATGAACACCTGCATGCAACCGAAAAATTCTATAAATACCACTACTAGCAAAAGACATTAGTATAACTTTCAAATATTCATCTGAACCCCTACCACTATGTGTCACCCAACTACATATGTTTATGTTTACTACAACGACCAAATTTGCAACACTGATGAGGGCACCACCTTCATTAGTAACAATACAAAAACTTTCATGATCAACAAGGTCATAATCCTTAAACAATTGATTGAACTTGTTCAATAAAAAGTAAACAATGAACCACACCAACATCTCCACTTTCGATACCCCTTATTTGAGTCAGGACAAGCACACATGTACACGTGTTTTATTCTAGCAGATCATCATGATGTTCGATAAACATTCAACATTTTTTGCAACAACCCAACACTACCATTTGTGGAGTTATTTGTCACAATTTGTAACAACAATAACCTACCAAACAACCAACATGACTCAACCTCCAATCTCGAGGACCCATTAGATGAATACAAGAGTATAGGAGATTGTTGGGTTAAAGACCATGGTAGTAATAGTGATAGTAACATGTCTCTTTCCCACAAACCAATATTTAAACGAGGTTGGTAATTCGAGGATGATTCGTGTGTTAGTTGTTTCTACTTTGAGGTTTTCCCATGGTGTGCTATGTCGGTATTCATTGCTTTAACATTATGTCAATGTGAGTTTGCATTTCCTATTTTGTACCATTGTTGTTGTTTGTAGTACTTACTTTACATAATGAAATAAATCATTTGTTTCAGTTTATGTTAACAACAAAAATAACAAAAAATGACAACTTCTTAAAACACACACACTTGAAATTTATAAGTCTATGCAAATTAATCAAGTCTCTATTATTTACAAAAAAACTGACATTGAATTGACAACTTGTTGATGGATTGGCAAGTGCACCAATTCGTCCCAAGTAGTAAAGTTAAAATGGACGTCTGAGTGTCGAATCCATAGGGACTTTGTTTGTACTTAGGTAGCTGAATATTTTATTAATAAAAGAAGTTAAAAAAAATTGACTTGAAAATGTTATGAGAAAAATAGTAATTTAAATTGGCAGAAAATTAAATTAAACAAGAGAAGAAATTAAACAAGAATTTAAATTGATTAATTAAAGACAGAAAAATTAGAGAACCCAATAGTATTGTAGAAGTAAATTCAGAAGATGAGAATGTTGGAAACTTAGCCTGCCAGAGCTCCTATTTGATGTAATGTTAATTATTTTTCTCTATTTATAATTATTTCAATTTACACCTTCATCTATTAGTATACTCTAACTTTGGTCCCCAGCATGAAAGAGCCTAATTTATCTATTTTCTCTCCCAAATTTCTTTCCAGAGCTAAAATAGTAAATTGCATTAAGAATAGAGATGTATAATAAGTTAAACAAATATCAATATGCCCCTAGTGATGACTTTATTTAGATATCATTTTCCCAATTCTATTAGAAAATAATGTCTCCTAACGTTATCCCTAAAACTTACCATGCAAATGGGTTATCAAGCCACAAGAAATAATATTAAGCACAAGAAAAAATAATGCAAATGTAATATTCATAAATAGATAGGAAGAGAAATTACATTAAGAGTAGTTGGCTGCTAAGTTCCCGACAAAGGGGGTTTAGTCTCTCATAGTCATAAGAGGCTTTACAATTGCAAGAGGAAAATATCAAGTGAAAGAGAATAAGATAAGAAATAGGGATGGAAGGAAAGAATGACTCCTCATGATTACTTCTTTTTCTACTAATCTTTGTCTTCTATAAGAAATTGTATTTTCTTTGAATTTCTGTGTGTGTTTTCATTCTTCTCTCTTCTTCTTTTATAGGTGCAGATCAGCTTAGTAATAAGCGGGTTTCTCGCGTTATGTTCGCCTTTACTTTCCTGAATTAGTCTGTTTTCCTTAATCAACCTTGTTTTCCTTAATTAGCTCTATTTTTTTTAATTATCCTGCTTTCCTTAATTAGTCATACTTTTCTTAATTATCCTAATTTTTTGGGCTTTATATGACTCACTAAGCATCATAAATTCATCACTTTTAATATTTTATACACAAAAACTTAAATGATGTTAATTTAACAATTATTTGCTCAAAAAGGAAGAACTAGGAGAGAAAAATTATAAATTCTTATATAATTTAACCCCAAAATATACTCATAATTAGCAGTTATCACAACTCAAATAAAATTTTAAGTCTAAAAGTAATAATGGATGTCTGGTGCACCATGTACCAGAGTAAAATGACATTCGAAATCGACAACACTTCATAATTTACCCAAGTCTCTAAAAAAAGCAATAGATGCTGCACCAACAAAACTAACATTGAATTGACAACTCACAATTTAAATTTAAAGCCTGAAAACAATAATGGACTAGTTCACTAGATAGATAGCAGGGTAAAATCACAATTGAAATTGACAATACTATGTACTATATCTATAAAAGCAAAATTAGAATGATGACATGTCGTAATCAACATTAGATTCCAGGCAAGCCTCTATCAAAAAGACAATTCTAACCTTATGAGAATTCAATACACGTCAACGGGGAAAATATTCAAACAATTATAAATAATACCAAACACCTTCAATATAGCCACACACTTCCACACAATATACCTTCATAAACGAAATTCAATATCAATATTATGACATTCTTGGGAGAAACAAGCACTCAAACCATTGCTAACTTGAAATTATCATTCATTTTTCCAAATGGATCAATCAAACACAATCAAATTGGTGTTTATTTTCAATGTCCTACTCCAATACCAATGTGAGTTCCTAATGAGTGTTCTTTCAAGACACTAAGGAGTAAAATGCACAACACCCCTCAGCTAACCAATGACCAATTTGTACATGAAATCTACTACCGACAGTCATCTATAGATGTAGGTCAACTATTTTTTTTTCATTCTCAGCAATTGGAAAATGATGATGGTGTTTGCTCTATATTAATGTGCAATGAGCAATACCAGTATGTTAGTCCTTTAGAATTATTATGTATCATCAACAGAACATTTGATGGTATACTCAACCTACTTTGATCCACCATCACTCCTACTCATAATGCAATGTTGTATTACAACAGCAAGTAAAAGATACAACGAAAATGTGGGTTCCAACATAAATTTTTTCTCGTCTACACCCGCCAACCTTAACTGTTTTAAACTATATTTTAATTTGAACCCACCCGCATACCTAAACATCATTTTGGATTAGGTGATTTTAGACCTATTCACATGTTGTTGCACACCCCCAATTACAAATGTGGAACATGATCAATAATTATGCTAATTACATAATTGATGATGTGCCACCTTTTTCTTAAAATAGCTCTCAGTCACCTCTGCTTTAGGCATATAATTGATTATGTCATTTGCATAATTGATTATATACCTTCAATTTAGTTAAGAAAGTTAAACAAGATATATAATCAGTTATGCAAATGGCATAATTGATTATATGCTTTTAATTTAATTTATAAAATAATAGGTTTCATGTTGCTTGACAACAAAATATTTTTTTTGTGTTGGGGATAAAATGGAAAATTGGTTAACCACTATTTTTTTTTTCTTTTCTTTCTTACCCAACCACTTTATTTCAAATCTTTTATCTTTTTTACACTTTTTGTCGTCTCAATCAAACAACCTAACTTTCTACTATTTTTTCACTCTCTTTCTTCCTTTTTCATTCCTCACACTTTCATCCCTATGGCTCACTTAAGCACTCCTAAAATGATGACCAATGCTCCCGGAGGCAGTTAGCTTAAGTTGGCCAAAAAGTGGACCGCTTAAGATAGCTCAACATTTTTAGAAGTATCTTCAAAATCCTCCAAATGGAGTGATAGTGCTCCACATCTCTCCAAAGTGTCTTCAATAATGGATTACTACAAAATAAATAAAAGGACCAAGATCACAAGAAAAAAGAAAGAAAACTAAATTTTGAATTATCAAGAGTATTTATTCAACAACTAACTAAATTAGGGACAAACAAAGCTAAAAAACATGAGAGTATTTATATAAAGGACCGAGTTCAATTCCATTCAAACCATTAACTTATTGATATTGATTTATTTTTGTTCTATTAATAGACCTGTTGATAAATTGGTTCCCAATTTGACTAGTTGGATGGATGGGTCTAGCCCAATTTTCAAAACAATAGAAAAATTAAACTAAATTTTAAATACATGGAAAGATATGTATTATTATCTATAAATTAACCTTGTTTGGCTAGAAATTTACAATTTTATTCAATAATTTATGATATCTAGTAGGCCCCATATAGCTGGACTTAATTCCTTTCTACATTTTAATTAGTAATATTTTCATATGAAAAATATTTCCATGCTAGTTATGTTTCCATTCTTAAGCTTTCTATTAGAATTTAGCTACAACTTCATTCCAATCCCCCATAATTACTAAGAATTAATAACAAGCTTTTGAAAAATGCATCCGCCAACCAACTTAGTACCATAAACTTAAAATGCTTTGCAAGTTCGAGTATTAGTCTTGTTGTCATGCATCTACACAAGAAGATTGTGATCTAATTTAACATGGGGGAGATAGATGCTTTCTTTTTGAAATTAAAACCAAACGCCAACTGCGGTTGCAAGTCTCTCTTTGACACTTCACCTTCCACTCACAATTGTGTTCTAGGGCCATTTTGAATGTGGATTTAGACATATATAACTTTTGGTGATTATCATTGGTCCCAAAAAAATTGTTATTGGTGGTCCCTATCAATTAAGAGTAATTATCAAACTATCACTCCCCACCCCACCTCCCCTATCTTCATTCTCCTCTCCCTCTTTCCATTTCTTCATTCGTTCTCCCTCTTTTGTCTTTCCTCTCTTCATTATTTGCACTCAAATGTCCTCAAATATTTTTCTTTTCATTTTCGTTGTCCAAACGGAATAACAATTCCATTTTTTTTAGTTTATTATTGCTCAATGGAATCACAATTCTGTAGTGCAACAAATTTTGTCACACAACAAAATCAAAATTTCATTGTGCAATGCATGTCAAACGTTAAATGTGTATCCCATTATTTTTATGGATGTGAACCTGAACATATAGTTGGCATTTCTATGAAACCGTATGCAATACATGTCACTTTTGTAGACTTTTTAAAATTTTGAAAAAAAAATGTACAATAGAAGTATGATTCCATTATACACAATATATAAAGGAATTAAAGTTTCATTATATATTTTTTTAAGAAAAATCATTAAACAAAAGTGTGATTCCATTGTGTAATATACAACGGAATTACACTTTTGTTGTATATTTTTTTTCTAGAAAAAAAAATGTAAAATGAAAATGTGATTTCGTTACACATCGTCCAACAAAATCACACTTTCATTGTACTGCCATCTTTTAACCCCCCCCCCCCTTTTCCACAATGAAATCATGGTATCATTATGCATTTTTTTCTCCACACCAAGATGCACTACATAATCGTGATTCCGATGCATAATAGGGGGTGCAAAAATTGGGTACAACGGAATCACGATTCCGTTGTACTCATGATTCTGTTGGACACAATTTTTACACCCCTTGTTATGCTGTGAAATCATCACTACTACAAATTGGGTCTTCTATGTCGGTTCTAGAAGACCTTCTAAGATGGTTTTGAACCGTCTTAGAATGCGGCGTCATAATTTGGTAAAACACTTTCTAAATCAGTTGTTGAACCGTCGTAGATAATAACATCTTCTAAGACAGTTCTTGAATAACCATCTTAGAATCTTCCTTTTTCAAATGCGATCTTTTAAAATCGCCATCTTAGTAACTATTACTTTCTAAGATAGTTTTTCAGTAACCGACTTAGAATCCAATAGATACTAAGACGGTTTCCAGTCCACCTGTCTTAAAATGGCGTCCGCAACATGCACATTCTACATCGGTTTAGAATAACCGTCATAGTAAGTTTGAGAAACTAAGATGGTTATTCCAATTACTATCTTATAATAACTTTGTTCAGCTTGGCTTTCTACAACGGTTATTCTTACAACTGCCTTAGTTTCTTTTCCATTCTACGACAATTATTAAGATTAAATTGTATCAGTGCATTCTAATTAAATTGTATTTCTATTCCAAATCATGCTGCTTCAACTTGTTGTACTATTGTGAAGAAAAATGAAATGTGGAATAAATGGTTTGGACTTACCCAATTTTGTTCCATTTTTTTCTCATTCTAAACTCTAAACTTTGTATATCACTATTGAACAAAAAATACAATCAAAGGTAATGAAGCCAAATCAAGATTGTATCAATGCTTATAATATATTTCTCTTGCAAACCATAGTGCCCTAAGGATTATAGCAACAAGAAGTCATGAGGAACAAGCAACTAGAACAACTAAATGGGAAATACACCTAAAGGAAGTTGTAATTGTTTCACTATCTTACCCGTCATGAAGCATTAAAATACAATTGCAGACAATTCTGCAGCATGTTATGGATAATCAGGAGTATACAAATTCCTCCCAAAACAATATAGCACTTAATAAATTAATATTTAGAAAAAATGCACAGGATGTGATTAATCAAGTGGGGATTTAAGTGAGATAGTGGCATGTGTACTTGTATAAAGAGAACCAGAATTTTAACATCCCTACTCATATTTCTTGTGCTGGATTTTGAATAAAAATCTTCTATAGCCCCAAACCCATAACATACCATAGATATTACAAGGAGGCAACAAGTTGAAAGGGACTTATATAACTTGCTATTATCTAAGTCTGATACTTCAATACACCCTATTTCCAAGACTATCATTGTTTTCACAAGGTGAGATACTATGTCATGCTAGACTGCAAACTATTGACGGTTGACACACAATACTAAGCAAAACAATATAGTTTTATTGCAGTCTCAAGTTCAAGTATATTAAATTAGAAAAATTCACAACTAACCTATCTTTTTGGGGAAATCAAAGCCTTTTGGATTGACATAGGTATGAGGATTTAGTAGAAGGTGGTTCCTGAGATATTCCTTATGTCCCTGTGAAGCATTAATGAAGAAATTAGAGTTAGATGACTCTCATCAAAGAACAACCTGTACAATTGGGCATCAAAGCACTCACCTTGGTTATCACACAAACATCAACATTACTTCCACTTCCTCGATCATTAAATATACTAGCACATTTAAATGTTTATATCAAATTCAAATCTCTATCAAATTGCAGCATTTCAACATGATAAAAAGTTACAAACAACAACAGTATCAATTATAACAAATATAATGCACAATTACATTTAGATTTGAAATTGACATATTTACTTCATATTATTCCATTGAGATGATTATAAATTGAACAAATTTTGACAGACTATTATCAAATCAATGTTCTCAATGCCAGAAGGCCAATATTCCACCATATAAACATGCCATTGTGGTCAATGGCGCTGCCATAGCAGGCCTCCCTTCACAAATTGCCTATGGCAGGCAGCTGGCAAAAAACCCGTCACGCCATGGCACCTCCATTTAACAACAATGTATCAAATGCACTCCTCTAAGGCTATGAGCCTTGTATGCTTACTTACACTCAAACTTTCCTTGTACTTAGACTCAAATACAGACATTGCAGCAAGTGAACCTGATCCCATTGTAGCAAATGGGAGGGTGTTAGTTGACATGAGGATAAATTTGCAAAAAAAGTCATGAGAAATTGAGTTATAGGCTTCCCATACTCTCTCCTCCCTATAAAACAATGTACAATTTCAAAACCAACTATTGCCCTAACATAAATAAAATCAACATTGGACACAACCTAGCTAGGGTTTTGAATAAAAACATATCGAGAATAGACAAAGAGAAAGGTAGAGAAAAAAAACAATAATAATTAAACAATACAATACTCACATAGAAGGGATGTTGAGGCGGGCATAGAGAAAGTGCAGTAGGAACCAAAGAGAAAACAATTCTTCAGATTTGGTCAGTAGAGATGATTTGCTTGAAGAATGGTTCACGTCGCAAGTTTATACAAATTGCAAATCACTCCCTATATATTGCAACAAAATATCTCAACCAGTAATTTTTTTAAAACTACTAAATTGATAAATAAATAAATAATGAAAACTTATCAAATTGAAAATTGTTAAATTCATCTGTGGGTCTCGTATTTTTACTAATTTTTTTATCAGATCTCGAAACCTTCTTTTTAATTAGGTTCGGATCAATTAGTAAATAAATTATTTTTTTACTAATAATTAATAAAAAAATAAACGGTATTTTTAATAGTTGATCATTACTTCATAAAAAAATATATTTTACGTTGTATCAAATTGTTCTGTAAAAAAATGTTTTGTTAATTGTGTAATTAAAAATATTTGTTAAAGTCTAACATAAAATAAATTAAAAAAATAGAGAAAAAACATAAACAAGTTACCAATACATTAGTTTTATTTGGTTGAAATTGGATATTACATTCAAATCAAATTAAAGCACTTTGTTCTTTTATTTTTAGTTCAAATATCATGCACTTGCATACGTCAAATCTTTTTACCAAAAACATAGAGAAAGCTAAAATTGCCCCACCAAGGGACTAACTCAAAATAGTGTTACTGCAAAAAAATTGAAAAAAATTTCTATTGAGAGAGAGAGAGAGCATACCTTTGATTAACTTAATATATTTTCAAAACAGGCTATAAAATATAAGTATAATCAAAACCCTATTGAGAGAGAGAGCATTAGAGGGCAGTCAATCTAAAATCACTACATCACAATGTCTTTAACCCCATGCAATTCAATCTAAAATCACAAAATCCTAACCCACAAAACAAACACACAATCTAACCACTAAAGTTTAAACCCTACCCCCCCCCCCCCCCCCCAAAAAAAAATACATCACAAATTAGGGCAGTCAATCAATCAAAATGCTAAAACAATTCAACAAATCAGCAGCATACCCTAACCCTACCTTGTTATGCATCAAAATAGCGCATTCAGGCTCGAGCTGATCCTTATCGATGAAAGACAACATACCAACATAGTACTCGGGCCCCATCGAGGATGAAACTATGGCATGACTCTCGTCAATGAGTTCCTCGAGGTTACCAACGCTCATAGGAGAACCTTGAAGATCATCGACCTTTGATCTGTCTTCCTTGGCCTTCTCCTTCTGCGGCTTCAGCCTCTCCTGGTTCGCCATGAAAGAAAGAGTTTTCTTTCTATTTTTGCTTTTAATTTTGCTCCCCTGTTGCTTTGTCTGGTATAGTATTAAGATCCTGCAGATCAGAGCCTGGATGTCGACGAACACGTGGTCGCAGATTAAGAGCATTCTTTGAAGTTTCTCCGGGAGAATCTCATCGTCGACCCCGACCGTGAGTCTAAACCCGAACCGAGTCTGGTTCCACTTCGACACCAAAAGCCGAGGACATTCTCCCACCAGTGATGGGTGTGGTAGAGTTGCTTGAAGGAGATGGTGGGTTTTTGGGCTTCCTCATCTCCGCATCACCGCAATGAATCAAAGAAGCTGAGGCGACACCAAGGAATGCGAGAATGAGAGAGAGAGAGAGTGGCCAGGTACACTGCCCGATAAAGAGAGAAAGAGAAAGCGATAAATTATATTAATTAAAAATAGTAACCATTTAAGACGGGTTTTTCGAAGATCGTCTTTGTTCTGAAGCATTCCATGGCGGTTTTCCAAAATTGTTTTTAAAATGTTAACAATATTTACAAATTTGCCACTCTGATATAAACAAAGACGGTTTTCTATGACTGACTTAAATCCCGTGTCATAAAAAATAGTATTTTTAGTAGTGCATGATTCCATAATGCTTTTTGGAAATGAATAGTTTTAAAACTTTGAGGAATTATATGTATCAATAACAAAACCCATTGAGACCAATAAAAACCCCCCATAAGTTTATAGCGTGGGGTGAAAGTTAAACTTAACAAAATGGACCCCTTTCTTTCTAAAGTTGGCCTTCAAACCCAACTCAAAGACATGTCTCCAAATATGAACATTCAATCTTAAGGAGAACAAATATAAGCTTTATAGTAAAAAAAATGCAATATAATTTCAAGATACATCTCAAAAAATTTAATCTAAAACCTCATGAAGAGATGAAAAACATTATAGGAAATGAAAAATTGATGAATACAATTACAGTGATTTAATATTTTTTTGATTTTTTTTCAAAAAATAAATATTATGTTTTTGTGGAGGGGAAAATATTATAGGAAATTACTTTCTCATTATGTGTAATGTTGCACACATTAGAAAAACTATATTAATATATGTGTGTGAGTGCATATATGTATTCATGTGTATATAAGTAGAATGTATCTATGATTTATATTTCACACGCAACTAAGGAATAAAATAGTACCTCTAATAGTAATTCAATTCTCAAATCAGATATTGTTGAAATTAATTAATTAGCTGGCAGTTATGTATATTAAACTTATGTTTGAAACATTAAGTTTAAGGGAGGTTGTTGAAATTAATTAGCTGGCAGTTATGTATTTGTTTTATTTGATTAGTTTTAGATATTAACTGAGTTTACCAAGTCTTTAGGAGGTTGTTGCAGCACTCTGCCCGTTGCACTTATTTTCCCTAGTTTGTATCTTTGCAGTTTTGATGTATCTTGCCTATTTATTGGCTGATTGATTATTGAATAAAAGGTGTTAATTTTCTCCTTATCTTCTAGTAACAGTTTTTTTTTCTCCTCATCTTCTAGTAACATGCAGAATTGCAATTCTGCAACAACTCCAGCAGCATTTCTCCCATATTTCTTTTGGGAAATAAAAATACCAGCATTTGATTGTACCACTTCTATGCCAAGAAAATAATGCATCATTCCAAGATCAGACATTTCAAACTCATCCATCATAGACTTCTTAAATTCTTTAAACATGGCATCACAATTTCTAGTAAAAATAAGGTCATCAACATATAAGCAAACGATGAGAATTTTCCCTTCATCCCTAGTTTTAATAAAAAGTGTATGCTCATAAGGGCATTTTGAAAAACCAGATTGAATGAAATAAGATTCAATTCGACTATACCAAGCCCGAGGGGCTTGTTTTAGTCCATAAAGGGCTTTCTTCAATTTGTAAACTTTTTCCTCAATTCTAATCTTAACATAACCAGGAGGTTGATCAACATATATTTGTTCTTCCAAGTATCCGTGCAAGGATGCGGATTTGACATCGAGCTAGAAAATTTGCCAGGATTGTTGTGCTGCCAACGCGACCACCAATCTAATTGTGTCATGTCTTGCAACCGAGGAAAACACTTCTGTGTAATCAGTCCCATATTGTGCTTGTATCCCTTAGCAACCAAATAAGCCTTGTACTTGTCAACTTCACCGTTCTCATTCAACTTTGTTTTGAAGACCCATTTCACACCAATTGTTTTTTGTCCTCTTGGAAGATCACACAGCTCCCATGTGTCATTTCTTTCAATAGCATCAATCTCATCGTTCATGGCTTTGCGCCATTTTTCTTCTTTGACAACACTCTCAAAAGTTGTAGGATCGCAATCTGCAAACAAAGCAAAGTGAGTAATTGGATTTTGAATTCCAGTTACCTTGTAATCTTTCATCCACATTGGCCTTCTTCTAACACGGGAATGAGATTGAGCTTCTTCTTCATTGATGCTAGTGGTTGTTGGTGAAGTTACAGCTGTTATAGGAGTTGAATTTGTGGAGTTTTCGGGCATGTAAGGTGTTGATATTTGGTAGTGTTCAGTATCGTTGTTGTAAATGACTTGACTAGGCTGTTGCCTTTCCCATTCCCAAGTGTTTTCTTCATCAAAAACAACATCCCTGCTGGTCACAATCTTCTTTGTTAATGGGTTAAACAATTTATATGCTTTTGAGACCTCACTTACACCAAGGAAGACACATTTTTCAGCCTTGTCAATCCAGTTTCTTTCTTTTTACCTCTGGTACATGAGCATATGTTATGCATCCAAAGATTCTGAAATGATCTACCGCTGGCCTCCTCCCTTTCCAAGCTTCTTCTGGTGTCATATTTTGAACAGAAAAGGTTGAACTTCTATTCAAAATATGAATGCTCCAATTTACTGCTTACAGCCAAAATGCTTTTGGGACATTTCCTCTTGCTAGCAAGCTTCTCACCATGTTGAAAATGGTCCTATTTTTTCTCTCTGAGACACCATTTTGTTGTGGTGTATATGCAGTTGTAAGCTCTCTTCGAATGCCATGTTCTGCACAAAAAATTTCAAATTCTTTGGAGCAATATTCACCACCTCGATCTGTGCGAAGATTCTTTATAGACTTTCCTGCTTCATTTTCAACACTTGCTTTGAAGCTTTTAAATGTAGAAAACGCTTATGATTTTTCCTGTAAAAAATAACCCCAAGTTTTTCTTGAAAAATCATCAATGAAGCAAATTAAGTATCTTTTACCTCATTGGACCACAAATATCAGAATGCACCAGTTCCAAGACATCTTTTGCTCTCCATGACTTTCCTTTGGGAAATTGAGATCGATGTTGTTTGCCAACAACACATTCTTCGCAAACTTGGGAAGGAATATTAATTTGAGGAAGGCATGTCACCATGTTTTTCTGTTGCAGGGTCTTTAGTCCACTAAAATTCAAGTGACCATAACGAAAGTGCCACAACCATGATGGATCTTCCATGTCAGTCTTGAAGCAAGTTTGAATACTTTCAATTTTCAATGGGAACAATCTGTTTGAACTCATTTGAACAATTGCAATCGCACCTCTAACAAGATCATAAATTTCACATGCTCCCTTCTGAATTGTATTGACATAACCTTTCTCTTGTAATTGACCCGCACTTAATAAATTGCTTTTTAAATCAGGAGCATACAACACATTTGAGATTGTTTCCACGAAGCCACTCTTGTTTTTTATCTTGACATCACCTTTTCCCATTACTTTTATAGAAGAACAATCACCAAAACTCACACTAGAATGAAAATCTTCATTTAAATAAGAAATAGAAGACTTACATCCACTCATGTGGTTACTGCAAACTATATCCATATACCATATATCTGACTCAGTTTTTCCTCCTTCTTGAATAGCCATCAGTAGAGTTTCAGCTTCCTTATTTTCAGTAAAATTTGAACTCTCCCCCTTTTCTCTATCATTAGGCAGCCTAGAATAGCATTCAGAAGCATAGTGGCCAAATTTATGACATCTAAAGCACTCTAGCTTGGATCTGTCAGAGTATTGTCCTCTGCCTTTGCTTGTAGTATTAGCTCTGGGATTCTTGTTATCTTCTCTGTTTCCACGTTCTCCTCTTCCTCTACCCCTACCTCTACCTCTCCCCCTTCCCCTTCCTCTGAAATCAGAGGAATGAGTATTGGTAGCGGTAGAGGCCTTTAGTGCTCGCTCCTCTCTGGTAGAGCTTCTATGCATTTTTTGCTCATGAACCAACAAGGAGCTTTGCAATTCATCAATAAACAACACATCTATGTCTTTTGATTCTTCAATTGAGCATACAACATAATTGAAATTTGTTGTTAGGGAGCGCAGAATCTTCTCAACAATAGTGACATCTGTCATCTTTTCGCCATGGAACCGCATCTTGTTACTAATCTCCATTGTTCTTGCAAAATAGTTGGTCACAGATTCTCCATCCTTCATAGCCAGTGTCTCAAAATCTCTCCTCAAGGCTTGAAGTTGTGCACGCTTCACTCTGACAGAGCCTTCATATTTTCTCTTCATGGATTCCCAAATATCCTTGGAAGTTTCTTTGCAAAGAATAGTTTCCAAGATTGCACGATCAATTGCCTGAAAGAGGTAATTTTTTGCTTTTAGGTCCTTCACCTTTGGAGCTTCAAAGTCTGTTTTCTAGGCATCAGTCAAGACTACACCTACGGGTGATTCTTGAATCCCTGATTCAATAACTGACCAATATTCTTTTGATCATAAGAAATTTTCCATGAGCATACTCCAATGGTCATAGTGACCATCAAAGCGTGGGATGACTGCTTGCACAAAACTAGACTCAGTGGCCATGGAAAATGAACCACGCTCTTAATACCACTGTTACTAGAAGATAAGGAGAAAATTAACTCCTTTTATTCAATAATGAATCAGCCAATAAATTGACAAGATACATCAAAACTACAAAGAAACTACAAAGCTACAAACTAGGAAAAATAAGTGCAACGTGCAAAGTGCTGCAACAACCTCCTAAAGACTTGATAAACTCAGTTAATATATAAAACTAATCAAATAAAATAAATACATAACTGTCAGCTAATTAATTTCAACAGATATTGAACTTCAATTTTTACATAAGAGTCACAAATGTTAAACCATTTGTTTTAACCACTTTCATTATATAGTGTATTTAATTTTAAATTTTAGTAAAATATGATTTTTAAACAAAAATAAATAAAATTCATTTTTTTAAAAATTATAATTAATTAAAATACGGTTTGTCTATTATATATAAAAACATATCAATATAATTTTTTTATATTTACCGACTAATTCAATAATTAACTCTACTCAATATTTTTAATTCATGAAATTAACTTAAATTTCAACAAAAATACTTTTAATTACCTTAATTTCTATTTTCAAATTAATAATTTACCATTTACTTAACCCAAGTCAAGTAATATAAACTAAGTCAAGTCATGTAAACTCCAGTTTCCAACGTGATCCCTCCTAGTTGTATATGTTGAGCTATGACATAACTCCATCATTCTTGCCTTGATTCTCGATGGTTTGATTTAGCTGTCTCCTTCCCCTCCTCGTGTTCCTCTGAACTAGCTAGCATCCAATATCCATGACAATGAGGTCTCGTTTTCTCCGTTATTGACTGTCATTGTATTATTCACGCATCATTGTAGTTCTCCCTGCACTGTGTGACAGTTATATATAAAATAAATTTATGATGCTCGTGATGATTTGTAACTGTACATAATGACGGATGCACATTATTGGGTGTGGTGGTAATTGTTCCACATAAATTTTTCTTTTACATGGATATATATGATAATATTTATTTTTTGCTCACACAAAAAATTAGGTTTGCCCTGTAAAACATTTTTACTTTAAATGAATGTTAAAGTTATAGGAGATAAAAAAAAGAGAATAAATTGGTGGTATTAATTTTATCATTTTATCTTTCCAATTTTTTTATAATATTTACAATAAAAAATCATATAATATTTTTAAAATATGAAAATGTGTAAACAATTATAATTTATAAAAATATAGGTATTTTAGATTTTTTTACCTACACATTTTGTATTTTGTAAAAAAATTATAATATATTTTCTATGAAAATATTATAATTTTTTTTTTGCCTCCACTAAAAAGAAATTTTGGATCCGCCGCTAATTGTATGTTACACTGAGTATATATAACCAGTGATGGATCTAACATCCGAGTCATAGGAGACAAACTATTTAAGAAATAAATTTAATAATAATTATTATATTATGAAGATGAAAACATAAATAAAGATATAAGAATAGTGAGAAAATAAAATAAAAAATTCAAACACATAAAATTAATTAAAGGTGTAAAATATAAATTTTAAGATAAATATTTATTATTTTATTAAAATAAGAGGTGTATTTACTTACCCACACATAAGATAGGTTAGGAAATTCATTAGGAGATACAAAATATAAATTTTTAAGATAAATACTTGAAGTTATGAAATTTAGAAAATATACATTTGTCCACCCTCACATCAACATAGAGGTTCGCCAGTCGCCACTGTATACAGCCATTAAACTTTAGCCTATTTTTTCGTTAATCAACAAAAACTAAAATAAACCAAAATAATTGGTGGGTTTCTGTTATCAGGTTAATTTTTCACTGAATCTAACCAGACCAACCCCCGGGCGAGAAATTATTACCTACTAGACGCAATTGCAAAACTGCACCAGCAGTTAATAGACCCGTAATGGTTACAATATGACTTGATTGCATTGAGACAAAAATGACAGCTTAAATTTAAAATATAGTAGTAGAATTAATGGAGAAATTAGCAACACAACAAAACTTCAACATTTGTAAATTGTAATGTTAAAGGAGAGATGCCGTGTATTAAATAGTAGCAGTGTCATATATATATATATATATATATATATATATATATATATATATATCCATGAACCTTTGCTTATTTTACATTGTTACTCTACCATAAGAGCCATAAGCCAGAGGACAGTGACAATTGTAAGTAGTGTAACAATTAACAAACTAGAGTTATTTTGTGTGATCAAATTGTAAAATTATATATATACTGATCTAAACATGCAAATCAATTTAAATGACATATTCAGATCAAACAGCGGAAATTAAAAAAATATTACGAGCGTACCTCCAGCCATTGCAAATTGAACACGAAGCGGCGCACACACGAACCTGAAAGACAGTTTTGTTCTTCTAGACCTTTGCTCACTCTGAATAGATGGTGTATTTTTCTGAATAGAGAAGTGAGTTTGGTGATACAAAACTGAGAGCATCCCATCCTATTTATAGAGTCTGTCCATCACAAAGCTCAACTTGTTATCAGAACGTGAGATAGGAGGTTATCAGTACGTGAGATAAAGGATGGGTACGTGATTTGTTACTGAAGGTGGTTGCAAATATATTTGCAAAGATATGGGTTGAATGTGGATGGAAAATGGACCAGATTCAGAAATAACTAAATTTTCCAAAATAATAAAATATAAAAAGAACGTGGAACGTGAATGCAACGTGGGCTTCCAACATTCTCCCACTTGGTCCATTTAACTCAACATCAACCATAACAAGAAACATAATATATGAGTCATAGCGATAGGTCCTCTGATGATGAGTAGTATCTTCCATGTACCACAATATATCAAGTCTCTCAACACTAGTTCTCAACTTAATGAATAAATCATATGTTTATTCTATATCTAAACTGGATGATTTTTCTCGAAATAAATAAATATGTGCACAAACCATATGAGAAAATATCTAACTGAATAAGAGTTTCATTGAAAATAACAAATGTGCGTACAATGAAATTACATCATGGAACCAAGTCTCATTCGTACTACATGATCCTTAAAATTCTTTGGTGGCATGTCTTTAGTTAAAGGATCAGCAATCATCAACTCAGTGTTGATGTGTTCAATGACCACTTTCTTTTCTTTAACACGTTCTTTTATGGCTAAGTACTTGATGTCGATGTGCTTACTTCGACTTCCACTTTTGTTGTTTTTAGCCATAAACACCGCAGCAAAGTTGTCACAATACAACTTTAATGGTCCAGAAATAGAGTCCACAACTCTAAGGCCAGATATGAAACTCTTCAACCATACACCATGCGAGGTAGCCTCAAAACAAGAAACGAACTCAGCCTCCATAGTGGAAGTAGCAGTTAAAGTTTGCTTGGCACTTCTCCAAGATACAGCTCCACCGGCTAACATAAAAATATAACCAGATGTTGATCTTCGTGAATCAACGCAACCAGCAAAGTCTGAGTCAGAGTAGCCAATCACTTCTAGACAATCAGTTTGTTTGTACATGAGCATGTAATCCCTTGTTCCTTGAAGATATCTCATCACTTTTTTTGCAGCTTTCCAGTGGTCAATACCTAGATTACTTTGATATCTTCCCAAGACTCCAACAGCGAATGCAATATCAAGTCTAGTGCAAACCTGAGCATACATAAGGCTTCCAACTGCTGAAGCATATGGAATATTTTTTATGTGTTCCCACTCAAAATCATTTTTGGGGCATTGACTCAAAACAAGTTTGCCACCCTTCACAATGGGAGCTACACTTGGTGAACAATCTTTCATATTAAATCTCTTTAAAACTTTGTTGATATAGGTTTCTTGAGACAAGCCTAAAATGCCTCGAGATCTTTCTCTATGGATCTTTATGCCTATGACATAAGATGCCTCTCCCATATCCTTCATATCAAAGTTCTTTGAGAGAAATTATTTCACCTCATATAACATACCCTTATCATTAGTCGCAAGTAGAATATCATCTACGTATAATACAAGGAAACAAATCTTACTCCCACTGACCTTCTAGTATATACAGTGATCCATGACATTCTCTTCAAAGCTAAATGAAGAAATGACCTCATGAAACTTAAAATACCATTGGCGGGAGGCTTGTTTCAATCCATAGATGGACTTATTAAGCTTGCAGACTAAGTGCTCACCAACACTAGATAAGAATCCCTCAGGTTGTTTCATGTAAACCTCTTCTTCTAGATCACCATTCAGGAACGCCGTTTTCACATCCATTTGATGCAGCTCAAGATCAAAATGAGCTACTAATGCCAAAATTACTCGAAGAGAGTCTTTCTTAGATATAGGGGAAAAGGTCTCTCAGTAATCGATTCCTTCTCTTTGAGTGAATCCTTTAGCAACAAGTCTTGCCTTATGTCTCTCAATGTTGCCTTCTGAGTCTTTCTTTGTTTCGAAGACCCATCTACATCCGATGGCTTTTACACCAACATGCAACTCAACGAGATCCCAAACTTGGTTAGATGCCATAGAATTCATCTCATCCCTCATACCATTATACCACAAATTTGATTCCTTAGAACTCATGGCTTGTGAAAATGTATCAAGATCATTTTCGGCTCCAATGTTGTAGTCTGATTCTTGTAGGTACACTACATAATCACTAGGAATTGCTGTCTTTTTTACTCTAGTAGATTTTCTTAATGTTGTTTGGTCATCTTGCTGCGGAACTTGTTCAACTGGTTCTTCACCAGTTTGTTCAATATCATCATGTTGTTCCTCACAAACAACTTGATCTACATGATCACTTTCAACAGCTTGTGGAACTTCAATCACTGGTTGTCTAACACCCATTTTAACTTGAGGGGTGGGAATGACTACCAACCTATTACTTGTCCCAAAAGGTTCAGCTTCATAGTGATCCCTTTCAGAAGAAATGTTCTGAAATTGATCACTCCCACTAATCAAGTCATTTTCAAGAAACTTTGCATTCCTTGATTCCACAATCCTAGTGTTGTGGGATGGACAATAGAACCTATACCCTTTAGACCTTTTAGCATATCCAATGAAATACCCAGTAATAGTCTTAGGGTCTACTTTCTTCTCTTGTGGATTATAAATTCTTACTTCAGACGGGCATCTCCAAACGCGTATATGTCGCAAACTAGGTTTCCAACCCTTGAATAACTCAAAAGGTGTCTTTGAGACAGCCTTGGTTGGAACTCGGTTTAATATATACGCAGTCGTCTTAAGAGCATCAATCCATAAAAATTGAGGAAGCTTTACATTACTCCTCATGCTTCTCACCATGTCTAATAAGGTTTGATTTCTTCGTTCTGCCACACCATTCTGATCCAGAGAACCAGACATAGTGTATTAGGCAACAATCCCATGTTCTTGAAAAAATTTCGCAAATGAACCTGGTGCTTGTCCATCCTCTGTGTATCTACCATAGTACTCCCCACCTCTATCTGATCTCACGATCTTAATTTGTTTTCCACATTGTTTCTCAACTTCAACCATAAAAACTTAAAGGCATCTAAAGCTTCATTATTAGAATGAAGTAAGTAGAGATACATATATCGTGAATAATCATCTATAAAGGTTATGAAGTATTTCAGACTATTTGTATCCATGTCTGGACAACATATGCCTGTATGTATAATTTCTAATAAATTAGAACTCCTCTTTGCACCCTTTTTAGACTTGTTAGTTTGCTTACCCTTAATGCAATCTACACAAGTCTCAAAATCAGTGAAATCCAAAGTACTAAGTACTCCTTCATTTACTAATCGCTTGATTCTCTCAATAGAGATATGTCCTAATCTCCGGTGCCACAACATAGAGGATTCTTCATTCACCATACATCGTTTTAACCCAACAGAAATGTGCATAGAAGTAGCGTCGTTTTTCAATTCAATCGAATAAAGACCATCAACCAATTGACCACAACCAATAATTTTAGATTTATTTAGTAAATTAAAACCAAAGTCTGTAAAATTAAAATAAAATCCCAAAGGTGCAAGTTTAGAAACATAAATTAAGTTTTTATAGAAACTAGGAACATAAAAAACTTTCTCCAAATGTAATTTAAAGCCACTACTTAGAACTAAGACGCATGTTCCAATGGCCTCTACATGCGAGCTCATCCTACTCCCTGAGTAGATGCACTGCTCACTTCCCACTGGCTTCCTTAGGCTTTCCATACCCTGAAAGGTATTAGAAACATGGATTGTAGAACCAGAGTCAATCCACCATGTATTATGATTCACATTAATCATATTAGATTCATAACAAACGAAAGTAAATGGTGTACCTTTCTTCTCAAACCAACTTTTAAATTTGGGGCAATCCTTCTTCATGTGTCCTTTCTTTTTCTAGAAGAAACACTTTGACTCCTTTTTAATTGTTGGTTGAGTCGGAATCCTTCCTTTATTGGTGCCTACAGGCTTCTTCCTATCCTTTCCAGAAGTAGAAGTAGTCAAATTTACCTTCTCACCCTCTTCCATTATCAATCTCTCTTCTTCTTGAATACACATGGTCATCAATTCATTAATAGACCATTTATCCTTATGTGTGTTGTAGGAGATTTTGAAGGATGTATACTGTTGAGGTGGGTGCACAAAATGAAATGTACCAGGAAGGATTCAGACATGGTAACTTCCAGGGTTTTCAATTGAGCCACTATGTCCCTTAAGCGCATGATATGTTCGCGCACACCCCTCGTTCTAGTAAGCTTAATGGAAGAGAATTGCATAATGAGTGTGCTAGCAAGCGACTTCTCAGAGGTCGTAAATTGTTCATCAATGGCTTTCAACAGATCTCTGACCTTATCATGCTGGTCAACTGAACCCTGAATACTAGCGGATATGTTGGTTTTTATGAACATAACGGAGAGACGATTAGATCTCTCCCACTTTTCATAAAGATCAACAGCATCAGGTTCGCTAGTTTCAGTAATAGTCGGTGGCTCATCCTTCCTTATAGCATAGTCAATATCCATCTAGCCCAAATGAAGGAGAACTCTTTCCTTCCAAACCTTATAATTAACACCTTTCAAAATGGGAAGGTCACAAGAAATATTCATAGATTGTGAAACTGCAAACAAACACACATGCTCATTAAGAAAATTCGAGACTAAACAAATGTCATGTTTTGTCAATGCAAATCATGTCTCAATATATGAATCTAGTGACACAAAACTTGCCTGTGGGCTAAAGTCCTACTCAATTAGATTCATCATGCAACTTTATGATAAAACTATTAAATCATGTTCTTTTCCTTAATTCGTGTGGGTAAATTAAGAAATATAATTTAATATTTTATCTTAATTAATCATACAAATATAACAAAATTCCTGTGGGTAGATTTCATCTCATCACATATGATTAATCACAATTAATATTTCTAATGTGATTATAAATTTAACATATAATTTTACTCAATTAAAGATGTTGTGGCTATTCTCTAATTTAATAAAATTATATTAATCACTTAACATTCAAAAATAATCCTTGCATAAACATACTTAATAATGCAAATGTGCTCAATATTGAATCATAAAAATTACATGTATACCAATTCAAAATAACATTGCACGTATATTCATTCAAGATGTAATAAACTTTAAAGGATCAAATTCAATGCATACCAGTATTTAACATAATATTGCATGTTCAGCATAACTTAGAGACACGCAATTTTAAACAGTTTGTGCATAAATGATTTATCCTTCAGAAGTTATAAATATACGTGAACTGCACCTAATAAATAATTAAATTGCGCTAGCTTAGCGGCAAAGGGAGTCATTTCATGCTTGCAGGGCAAGGGTTCAAGACCAGCCCAAGGTGTTTTCATTTCATTTATAGGTAATATAAACCACATCTACCACTAGATCAAGTCATGCTTTGTTTAATATTGTTAGTTTAAAATATACATTAACAATTCCAAGGCAGTAAACAAAACACACACATCTTCGTCTTCAACCTCCAGCGGGTCATAAAAAAAATTGATTATTACCTCGATTTCGAAAAACCCACACCATTATATACATTTTAGACACCCAAAAAATACGTTTTAAATCATAGAAAAATTAGAAAACTCATATCATTCCTAATTTTGATGTTATTTTGAATTAAAGAGACTTAAAACATAACACCCATATACTCAGAAAATAAACTTCGCATAATAGGAACGACCCAATAAGCAAGACAGAGGTACAAATAGGCTCTGATACCAAATGTAAAAATATGCATATACTGATCTAAACATGCAAATCAATTTAAATGACATATTCAGATCAAACAACGGAAATTAAAAAATATTACGAGCGTACCTCCCGCCATTGCAAATTGAACACGAAGCGGCGCACACACGAACCTGAAAGACAGTTTTGTTCTTCCAGACCCTTGCTCACTCTGAATAGATGGTGTATTTTTCTGAATAGAGAAGTGAGTTTGGTGATACAAAACTGAGAGCACCTCATCCTATTTATAGAGTCTGTCCATCACAGAACTCAACTTTATTATCAGAACGTGAGATAAAGGATGGGTACGTGATTTGTTACTGAAGGTGGTTGCAAATATATTTGCAAAAATATGGATTGAATGTGGATGAAAAATGAACTAGTTTCATAAATAACTAAATTTTCCAAAATAATAAAATATAAAAAAAAACGTGGAACGTGAATGCAACGTTCCAAACACAAATCCCTTCAACAAAAGGAAACAAAGTAGATTCAAGCCAATCATGTCCATCATTAATGAACTCTAAAATTGTGAAATTAAAGGCATCATCATGATCCATTGCATGGTACCCAGACCATTGTACACGGTTATCAGTGCTGGAATCGGGTCCATAATTGTCAAACTCTCCGTAATACAAGGTGTCCAATCCTTGCTCATTAGACCACTTTGTCCAACCCTTTGGGTCAATGAAGTCATCAATGTAGGACTCAAGGTAAACGGTGCGAGAATATATCCTCCATGGCCTCCCAAGGTAGCTCTTCACACTAGAGTCATCAAAGTTAGCTTTGATTGAGTAGTATTGGATTGAGATGCCAGTGTTCTCATTTGGGCTATCTCTGGATTGTGCAGTGATAACAGTGTATTGGCCAGGCAGTGGTTTTTTGGATACAATGTTACATCCTTGTAGAACCACTGCTGCATTTCCAAATATGAAATCTATGGTCCCATAAATGTCACACTCTCTATAGAATTGTCTAAAGGAGTGAACGAATAAAGTGTCTTGGTAACCATGAATTGCACACCTGTAAAAAGCAGTTAAGTCTGCATTTACCCTCAAGGCCACTGCTTGCTGCTTCTCTAGCCCTGCGCTGTTGTTAAAAGCTATATCACGTGCCAGAAATCCTTCACCAGAAACCGCTGAAAAACATAGAGAGCATAATCATGTAATTGCCACAAATTACTTATATACAAGCTAATTTGTATAAACTCTTTAGCTATATGAAAGAAATTTCACAAATTAACTTATACATAATAAGCTGAATTTAACTTAGAAAAACTTATGAATTGAAAAGGGTCCAACGTCTTCACCTAGAGTTGCAGAATTGAAAGTGGTGCATCCATCACCTACGCTTCTGTTACCAGTTATGACAGTGACATCACTTCCATCGCCAAGCATCACAATGTTGATCTTATAGCTTTGGATTACCACATTTTCCTTGTAAATCCCTTCTTTGACACGGATCACTGTTCTATCCCTGCTGTTATTTGGAGCAAAGTCGATGGCTTCTGTGTGTTAGATTTCATCTTAAAACCAATTGGCATTAAGTGAAGTTGCCCAACAGATATATAAGCCGCACTCCAAGGATTGAGGCAGCCGATGTGGGACTTGGGTATTTCCCAATACACCCCCTTCACGCCCAGCACTTATTGGTCTTGGTGCGTGAACCACAAATGGTGGGTACTCGTCGCAGCGGAAGTGAAGACGAGGTCCCAAGGTCAGAACCTGCTCTGATACCATGTTAAATTTCATCTTAAAACCAATTAGCATTAAGTGAAGTTGCCCAACAGATATATAAGCCGCACTCCAAGGATTGAGGCAGCCCAATAAGTGTTGGGCGTGAAGGGGGTGTATAATACCCAAGTCCCACATCGGCTACCTCTATCCTTGGAGTGCGGCTTATATATCTGTTGGGCAACTTCACTTAATGCCAATTGGTTTTAAGATGAAATCTAACATGGTATCAGAGCAGGTTCTGACCTTGGGACCTCGTCTTCACTTTCGCTGCGACGAGTACCCACCATTTGTGGTTCACGCACCAAGCCCAATAAGGGCTGGGCGTGAAGGGGGTGTATAATACCCAAGTCCCACATCGGCTGCCTCAATCCTTGGAGTGCAGCTTATATATCTGTTGGGCAACTTCACTTAATGCCAATTGGTTTTAAGATGAAATCTAACACAGTGATGGTGCTAAATTTCCCAGTTCCATCTACAGCCACAACAATCACTTCATTTGGGTCATATCCATCCCCATCTGAGTCTTGAAAGAACCCTAGGTCAGTGCTAGATAGCCACTTTGAATCACCCACCAAAGACTGGTTTTCAGGAGACCCCATCTCAGGGTTTGAGAGAATTGAAAGAGAATTACTTACATGTTTGTAAGTGTTGACCACAGATTTCACCAGAACTGGCTTCATGGTACCAGAAGCAGAATCTAGGCCTTCTAGGCATGTGTTCTTGTTGGACAGGGCTGCACTGAGGTATATTCTTGCATCAATTAGGGTTATTTTGAAGGAACTGATCCCCGATAGTGATCTTTTTAGAGAAGCCAATGTGGATTGGTGGAGTTCCCTGCAATCTTGAATTGCTCCTTTTTGCTTCTCTTTGATGTTTGAGGGTCTAACATTGTTGAAGAGATTTAACAGCTTAGTGGTTTCATATATTGCTACTTGGAGGGACTGAAGGAAGTAGCTGTTTGAGTTTGGATTTGTGTCTATTGGGATGGACACATTCAGTGAATTGAAACAAACTTCTGGGTATGGGGTGGTTATGCAGAAAGATCTTATGGAAGAGAGATCGACTTGAACTGTTGTAGAAGTATTGGAAGAGTTGATACAAGTATGTGAGAAGAAGATAGCAAACAGAAGGAAGAAGAGTTTATGATAAGAATAAGCTATGAAAAATATGGAAATAAGTAATATTGGAAAGAAAGCAGCATGGGTGAAGATGTTGAATATTTGAATTTTGGTACCCTTAAATAGTACACTTGGGATATAAGAGTCATGGTGGGACAGTGATTAGAATCTAGAGTAACGTGGGGTTTGAGCTAATGTATTACAGCTGGAATTAATATTTGCCACCTCTATTCATATTCACTTTGACTTCTTTTTTTTAACCCTCTACTTCATATTCATAAGGAAAAAATTAACTAAAACAAAATTTAATCAGAAAAAAAGTAAAGTCTAATAAAAAAAAATTTCTGTTAAGAATCGAATTTGGATACTATTTAAATAATTTAATTTTAATTTTAACATATTAATAATTTATGTTTAATTACATAATTACTCTGACTCTTTTTTGAGTTTAAGTGGGGCACCTTTTTATTTTATTTAAGACTTATTTTTTTAGTATTTAGCCAAATGAATAAGAGGCAAATTATGAGAAAATAAAAAGTTGCATTAATTACTTTTTGGAGTGGCAACTTCCTCTTGGAAGATAATGTAAAATTGTCATGTGTTTCTTGGAAAGAGAGACATTGATTGCATGTTAGTGAATGATTAATTAATAGATAGTATTCTTCTTTATGAAAAAATTATTTTTTTTAACTCCTAGAAGGATTTCTAAATAAGCTTAGCTAATCAGGTCCTAGGTTATTTCTGTTGGTTTCATCATTATGATTCACCTCCTAATACACTCGTTTGTTTAGATAACATACCATTGATACTAGTAAAAACGGCCTAATCGCTTTGTGAATCAAGAAAGGAGCACATTAATGTAATAAGGGGATTTTTTTAGGTTTAAACATAATTACACTAAATAAAGTAATAAATTAAAATTAAGGTGCGTGATTGCACCAAACTGAACCGGGAGCATAGTAGAATCAGTCCTGGTCGTCGTAAAAAGAAAGTTGGTGTTGTTCCAAATACAGATAATTTCGAGTACGTCTTTTACACCCATCAAGTTTGTTTTTCTCTCTCTTCAAAAAGAAAAAAACTTTTTTTTTCTCTGTACTCGATAGTTCCCTGTTGGCTGATGTGCATGTTGATCATCACATTCTGAATACAACGACTAAAGGGACCGTGAATAATACGATCGATGGCAGATGAAACAAACTGTCGAGAATCAAGGCAAGAAAGATGAAGTCATATATGGTTCAAAATATATTCTTCCTCTGATGTCAACTATAAGCAATAAAATTTTCTTGTTTTTTTTTTTTATCTCAAATATAAGCAAATATTGATTAACGAAGCTTTGTTTAATAAGATCATCTTCAAAATACTATTTATTTAATAAGATCAAAGATTTTTTTTATGCTTGATATCAAATTCCAATGAAAAATAGTTTAGGAAAAAAAATTATTTAATTGAGAATGACACAATTTAATAAAGTTAATTAATTTTTGAATAAATATTTTGAGTTGTTAATTTTGCTTAGTAGATATCTTTCCCTATTTTGTTCTTCAAATCATCAAATTTTTTTATGGTAGTTTTATACTATCAAAAAATTGTAACATCATAAAATAGTCTAAACATATGTTGAACTAGTAACATTTTATCACTTAACTATTATATCAAACATTTTATCACTTAACTATTATATCAAATTAGTGACCCAAATAAAAAGTCACATAGTTAATACATCATCACTTAACCGCACCATGATATTTGATGGGATGGAGTAAAATGTAAGAATAAACTCTCATTTTTGTCTCTAAGAGTGTGTTTGGATGGAGAAATTTAAAATTTTGAGAAATTTTAAATTCTAAGAATTTTAAATACTTGAATTGAAATTCTTTTATTTTCAAAATTTTGTATTTGGATAAAAAAAATTAAACTTATGAGATGAAAAAAATGAATTAAAAAAAAAGAAAATATGGTTGGTGTATTAGTTATACGTGTTCCTCTATGCTCACACCCAATCGATATTTTAGAAGCTCAGACGGTATTATTTTCTTGAAGAAGATTGTAAGAAGAGAATTTCAATTTATCACCTTTTAGAAGGAAATTGAAATTTCAAATTTTTAGTTGTTTAAAATTTTATTTTAAAATTTCAAAATTTTAAATTTTTCATAAAAAAGTATCTAAACAATGAATTCTAAATTACAGAAATTCAAATTTTATAATAAATTACTTTCCTCAATTAAAATTCTTTATCTAAACGCACACTAAAAGATATTGGTGATTGCAATTTAATTCCTAAAACATCTTTAGAAACAAAATAGTTCTTGAAAACTTTTCTATTGAACACTTATTAAGTCCTTCCGTCATGTGTCATTCAATAATTATATAATTGGTAAATTAGCCCCATACAATACATAAATACAGGAAAATAAGTCCCTAAAAGAATTATGCATTTAATTGAATTACTCCTTCAATTTAAAATTATGTATAATATTATTGACAAATTAGTCCCCTAGAAGTACAACGTGCCCTTTGGTCTAATTTTGTTGTCTTGACACGGGACTTCATTCTTTGAAACCGGCTAAAGATGTATGGATAATGTTATTTGACACTTTGAGAAAGAAAAAGAAACATTGGTATGATATATTATATGATTCCATAGGAAGAGAACAATAGAAAAAAATATCAAATAATTAAGTGTTTATTAATATATAAATATCCATTTATCATTACCGAAATACATATAATACAAGCTGAAAAATGAAGTATAATGTGAAAAACGATACTAAAAACTTAATAATTAAAATTACGAAAAAAATAATTAATTGCATGTTAAATAATTTACATAATTATTACATTATCAACCATAAATTTTTTAATTATTAGTCATTATTCCAAACCTTGTAATTTAAAATGACTGTATTAGCTGGAAGATCGAGTGAATCATAATGACCAAACTAGCAAAGCTGGTACTTGTCATACATGTTTCTACTTATAATTTTATTACCACAAGTGTTGTCTTATTTTTGGAAATGGACAGAACATATTTAGAAAAGAGTTTTCAAACCTGATCTGAGTATGAGAGAAGTTGACAACAAATGAATAACTACCTCACATCACCGTATTATTCCTTGCAGGTCCTTAACCAACTTCCAAAAATAGAAACACCTGAAACATCTCTCGTCCACACGTGCATGCCCAAACAATGATAAAATCCCAAACGCTCATGCAAGAAAGCAAAGGGGAAAGAGCCTAACATTAAACCAAGCAACGCTCGGTTCTCTTTTCTCTTTCACCATATCCATTGTCCCTTAAGTCTAAGGCAGAGTCTCCCCTCTGCCTTAGACACACCAATAATTTGCCAAGAAACCGAACCCAACCCAACCGCAACAACAATGGCGTTCCAGGATTTCGACATGATCACCGAGAGGCGGAGAAACGAGCAGAGGCTCAAGATGAAGAAGAAGATCCTCATCAGCGTCGTCTCCGCCGTCCTCCTCGCGTGCGTCGTAGGCGCCGCGGCATTCGTCGTTGTCCAAAGAACAGGCACTAATGCAAAGCACGCTACCCCAATGCCACAGAACACCGCCACGCCGCACGTGGATCAGAACTCCAGGATGGTGAAAATGATCTGTGGATCCGCAGAATACAAAGAAAAATGCGAAAGCACGCTCGAAGAAGCCCTAAAGAAGGACCCCAAATTGGCTCAACCCAAGGATCTTATCATGGTGTCAATGATTCTTGCGGAGAAGGAGGTTACCAATGCCTTCGATGGAACTGCAAAGATGATGGGCAATGCGTCCGAGGAAGAGAAGGGTGCGTACGAGGATTGCAAGGGTTTGTTCAAGGACGCCAAGGAAGAGCTTGAGCTGTCGATCACCGAGGTTGGCGACAACGACGCGGACAAGCTCTCCACAAAGGGTGCTGAACTGAACAACTGGCTCAGTGCGGTTATGTCTTACCAACAAACCTGCATTGATGGTTTCCCCGAAGGGAAGATCAAGGATGATTTCACCAGCATGTTTACTAACTCTAGGGAGCTTGTGAGCAATTCTCTTGCGGTTGTTTCGCAGTTTTCTTCCTTCTTTTCGATCTTCCAAGGCGCCGGGGGGATTCATCTTCCTTGGGAGACTACCAGTGATGATGCACTGGCACCTACTGCTTCTGGTTCTGCTTCTGGTGCCGGTGCTGGTGCTGGTGCTGGGTCTGTGTTCGGTTCTGATCCCTCTTCTTTTGGTCTTGGTTATGCTTCTGCTCCTGCTGGTGGTGTTGCTCTTGCTCCTGGTGTTGCTCCTGCTCCCGGTGCTGCCCCTGGCCCAGTTCCTTCTTTGCCTGCTGGTTCAATTCCTGCATGGACGGGCTCAGTTCCTGTTTGGGCCGGCCCATCCGAGTTCTTGGGATCAAATGAAAAGCCCACACCTAATGTTACCGTGGCCCAAGATGGCAGCGGAAACTTCAAAACCATCTCTGAAGCTTTGGCTGCCATCCCACCACAATACGACGGAAGGTATAACTGTTTTTACTACTTTGTGTCACTTATATATATATATATATATATATATATATATATATATATATATATATATATATATAAACAAGGTATAGAATAAAATTCACTATCATATCACATGTTTCTTATAAGTTAAGGAAGTATTTATTAACTTATTTTCTGGAGAGAAAAAACAACTTTTTGAAATTAATGGGTAACACACTATATAACTTCAATATATTATATAGTGTTTATGCATGCTCATGCAAGGGATTTATTTTTTATGCAGGTACGTGGTTTATGTCAAAGAAGGAGTGTACGATGAGACCGTGACAGTGACAAAGAAAATGGTAAATTTAACCATGTACGGTGACGGACAGCAAAAGAGTATCGTCACTGGAAACAAAAATTTCGTGGATGGAGTCAGGACCTTCCAAACTGCATCATTTGGTAAGTGTAAACTCTCTTCACAATCAACCTCAAAAAACTGATAACAAGGAATAATTGTTAGCGTTCTTTCCTCATGCCTCTATTAAATAACTGAACACCATTTTTGCATGCACAATTAATGCAGTTGTACTTGGAGAGGGATTCTTGGGGAAAGACATGGGATTCAGAAACACAGCCGGTGCAGAGAAGCACCAAGCAGTGGCCGCAAGAGTGCAAGCCGACCGAGCCATATTCTTCAACTGCGCCTTCGAGGGCTACCAAGACACTCTCTACGCCCAAACCCACAGACAATTCTACCGCGACTGCTACATCTCTGGAACAATCGACTTCATCTTCGGCGACGCCTCCGCGGTGTTCCAGAACTGCACCATGGTGGTAAGAAAGCCACTGGAGAACCAGCAGAACATCGTGACAGCACAAGGGAGGCTCGACAAGCAGGAGAACACCGGCTTCGTCCTCCAGAAATGCGTGATCAAGGCCGACACCGACTTGGTACCCCTCAAAGACACAATCAAGAACTACCTCGGAAGGCCGTGGAAGGAGTATTCAAGAACCATCATCATGGAGACTCAGATTGATGACCTAATTCACCCTGATGGGTTTCTTCCTTGGGAAGGGAACTTTGCCCTAAGCACACTTTACTATGGTGAGTACAACAACAATGGGGCTGGTTCTAGCACCACTGCTAGGGTTAATTGGCCTGGCCGCAAAGTCATCAATAGGGATGAGGCTACCAGGTACACGGTTGAGGCTTTCTTGCAAGGGACATGGATCAATGGCACAGGTGTACCAGCTCAACTAGGCCTGTACAGTTAAAAGGCTCTAATTAACATCATCATGTTTAATAAATATGTATACCAGTTGAGTTGAATGCTCCAGCTAATTTAATGTATTCTAATGTTTTTTATTTGAAAGGGATTAATAATACTATTATTTATGATTAATAATACTTTTATTCTAATGTATTTTTCACACGTCACAATAAAAATTAATTATAATTCCCAATATATTATTGCAAATAATAATTCTTCAAAGTTCAATAGGCCCACTGTCTATGTGTAGTGAAATACTTAAATTAAATCATAGTGTAAAGAGATTTCTCGTTGATATAAACGCCAACAGAAAGAAGAAATATAAACACAAAGTGAATAATGGATGTGACGACCCTAAGCAAACACCACATGAGCCATTGTCTCCTACACGTACACTCATAGTTATTAAAACTGGACTATTCTGACCAGTTCGACGGGACCCATATTCAGGGTGATCCAATTAAGTTGTAGTAGGATGGAAAATGCAAGCAATTCAATTTAACTCATTTGGTGAAATCTGATAGCCTGAACCAAGTTGGCACGGTTTGATCGGGTTAAGAATTTTTTTTTAATTCCATGTTAAATTATTAATAATTAATTATTATGCGACATATAATATGTTTTTATAATATTTTTTATCTTAATAATAATATATAATAATACCATATTAAATTTTATAGTGCAGCAAAGGCATCCGAAAGGTCCTCTTAAAAATCGGTTTATAAGGGGGTGGTCTACCCAACTATATAAACACTTATCATATTCATGAATTACCCGATGTGAGACTATTCTTAACAGTATTTTATATACTTTTTACTAGATTTATTTATGATATTTGATAACTTTTATATTTAATCCTAAAAAATAATTTTTTTTTAGTTATTTAATGATAATATCAAAATACAATAAATTATTAATAAATGATTATATAATATTTATAGTTTAATCATGACAATGAATTTAATTTTGGCCTATAAAATATGAATCAAGCACATTTTAGTAGGTAATCCACTAGTTGAACCTTTGGTCTAATTGATGGACGAAATAAGTCAACACAATAATAAACTCAATAATAGAGTAAGGCAGCGAAAATAAATTCTCTCAAACTTGCAAGAACCGGTAAGGAGGACTGATAAAGTATAGAGCGCAAGATAAGAATTAAAGAAAATAGAGACACAAAATTTGTTTAACGTGGAAAACCCTCAATGTAAGGGTAAAAATCACGGGTCGTCCAACCCAAAGAAATAACTTCACTATAACTAATAAAGATAAAAGAGAACCTCCAAAAAGTGCACTAAAACATGCAACAAACAATCAAATCAAAACAAACCTCCAATTGGTACAATAGAGACAAGAAGATAAAACCTCCAAAATATAGTGCAAAAAATATGAAACACTTATCTCTCTATAGATATCTTTTTCATGATCCAATCGAATAATTTGAAATACCACGTGTGCAGAACTTGTTGTTCAAAAGTCAGCCCGATCCAACGATGAATGAATCCGCAGTTGCAATCTGAAAAACTCTTTCTAATGGGTATGCGAAAATCACACTGATTTTCCCTCTCAATGATTTGTAATTGTTTTTCCCTCTCAAATGAGTCTCTCTCACTGTATCTCACACTCTAATTTAATCCCTCTCCGCTTAAATAAGTGAGACATACAAGACTTCTCATTTTGGGTCTTTACTCCACATAGGAAGGGAGCCCAAAAAACCCAACAAATCTCCCCCTCACAACTATGTGGAGATGACTGCCAAACCAACGATCTCACAGCAAGCTTCAAACTTTCCTGTTAGTAATGTCTTAGTCATCATATCAACACCACTAAAGGATTTCACCTTCAAAGGGCCACAAACATCTGAATGCACCAATTCAAGCAACTCAGATTTTCTAGAAGGAGGATGCTTCTTGAAGGATACTCTGGTTTACTTACCAACCATGCAATGACAACATTTCTGCAAATCTGCATTCTTCAATCCTGTAAGCATATCCTTCTTGGCTAAACAATTTAACCCCTTCTCACTGATATGACTAAGCCTTCGGTGCCACAAAGATGCCTCCATATCCATAGCATTCACACTGTTTCTAGCAACCAAAGCCTTCTCACTGATATGACTAATCATTTTATTGATGTAGCTTTGGATTCAATCAATTTTAATATAATTGCAAATCAATTATTTTATTTATTTGGTAAATTTTAGTTGTAATTAAAATCATTATACAATTTGATATGTGTTTCTTAATATTTAGATTGATAGAATATGAACACACTCAAACAAAATAAAATATATAATCATTCATATTTTATTAATGATTATATTAAATATATTTCTTTGTTTAGATTACTATATAATTGATGCCAATGACATAATATTTAGGAATTTTATAATAAATATATTTTATTTTAAACTTTTTATAATTTTATATAAAGAGGAGGAGGAGGAGGAGGAGATTCAAAAATTGTTAAGTTACTTTTTTTTTTTTTTTTGAAGAGATTCAAAAATTGCTAAGTTATTTTTTTGCAAATAACATAATTTACAACGAAACAGTTCAAAGTACGCTCAAGCTCTTTGAACCCTAAATACTAATAGATACAAATATTTTCATTTTTATAATAAAAATTTATTAACAATAGATGCAAATGATATGAATGAAGAACTATATATGCCTATCCACACCGCAAAATTAAGATGATTTCACATGTTATACTGTTGGGAAAGATTTGAGAAATTCTATTTCGATAGGGAAGCTTAGATTATAGAAGAAGATGAGAGATCCCAAAATTCTTGAGTTTTTTTGCGAATAACATAATTAGCAATGAAGGAGTTCAAAGCACTGTCAAACTCTCTAAACCCATAATACAAAGTTTTTTATAAAGAAGACAACAACTAACTATCTAACCGAAAATAGTTACAACAGAAAAACAAAAGGCAATTATAGTTACAACACAACCTATATTAATGAACTATCAAACTAGACACTTCCTTCTATATGATTAGATGCTCCTCTAGACTACTGAAGATTGAATGACCAATACAAAAGACAAGAGTATTGTACTAAACAACCAAGGTTGTCGTCCGTCTTGTCTCTATCGTCCATCATCCAACAATCAACAAGATCCACCTTGGTTCAATAAAATTTTTGAATTACAAGTAACTCAGTTCATTTTTAGCAATCTATGTTAAGTAGATCCAAAAAATCCATGAACTTGTTCTTGGAACAAACTTTGTGAACATATCAAATGCATTCTCCTTTGTATCAACTTTCTGGACTTTGACCCTTTTCTTAGAACGAATAAAGTGGTATCTGATGTCAATGTTGTTGAACAAGTGGCCTCAATAACTTAAGAGGGAGGTGAATTAAGTTTAAAAATTTTCCCGATTAATTAAGTTCTAATTCCCTTTTTAAATTTATATGTTCAAAATATTGAAGATGAAGATGAAGATGCAAACTATTTCAACAATATTCTTCAAGTATACAAGATAAAAAAATATGTGAGATAAAATAACCAAGATAGGGAAGAGAGAAATACAAACTCGTTTTATCCTGATTCGACCACTTCCCGTGCCTACGTCCAGTCCTCAAGCAACCCACTTGAGATTTTCCACTAACTTTGTAAAACTCTTTATAACTTCTGAACAACCTTAGGATTCCTCTCCCTTGTGTTCAGGATTCTCACAAGTCAAGAGACAAACAATCTCTTGATTACAACAATGTTTTTTAAAAAGTACAAAAGATTTTCTCTCTTTTTAGAGATGATGATACAAGTTGAAGATCTTAAAAAAATACTCAATTGATTTGCAAGTGTTTGGCCAATGATTTGATTTTGAGAGAATATGTTACTTAGGTTCTAACGGAAAATTCTAAAGATTTTCATAAACAAGTCACATATTTATAGCCCCTTGGTGGCTTTTCAAAAACTTTTGAAGAGATGTGGCTTTTCAGAATATTTTTCAAAAATTCTCTCACTGGTAATCGATTACAGCTTCTTGGTAATCGATTACACAATTATGTTTTGAATGGTCATGACTTTTCAAAGTTAACTTCTAAAGTTTCTTCACTGGTAATCGATTACAGACAAGTGGTAATCAATTATAACATTTAAAATTCAAATTTCAAAATCCTTTTAGAAAAAGCCTTTATGCAATCTGTCTTTGGTAATCGATTACAATACTTGGTAATCGATTACTAGTGCAAAAACACTTATTTTTGTGCTAGTAAAACATCTTTTAAAGCTTTATATAGTCATTTGAAAATCAAGCTTTGAGGCCAAACCTTATTTGATGAGAATCCTGAAATTGGCCAAATACAGGCTAAAGGCCCAAGTGGAGAAGGGCAAAGCCCCCGAGTGGAGAAGGATGAAGGCCCAAGTGGAGAAGGATGAAGGCCCAGAGGCAGAGACACTATCAAGACTATTAATTGTTGCTGAAGGCCCAGATTAATCTGAAGGCCCAAGTTAAATATGTTTTTTAGTTATAATTTTTATTTATTGTAATTTTGGCCCAACCTGTTTAGAAGGCCCATGTCTATTTTTATCTTTTTGTTCAGATACACTATAAGTATTGGTTTTTGTTTTGAATAAAATTTTTTTTTTGGCATTTTCATAAAATTTGGTGAGAGATTCTCTCTGGGTTCCTTGTTGAACCAATTATCAGACTTATCAAGGTAATCCTTGTGGCGTCTACCCAGACTTATCTTCCTTCACTGGAAGTGGCGTCTACCCAGACTTATCTTCCTTCACCGGAAGTGGTGTCTACCCTGACTTATCTTCCTTCACCAGAAGTGGCGTCTACCCTGACTTATCTTCCTTCACCGGAAGTGGCGTCATCCAAACCTTCGTAGCCTGTATCAAACGATCCGCCCCGTAAGATTCACATCATTATTAACCAATGTGAGATTCTTTTAACAAATAAACTAAGTCTTTATCTAACTCTTGATCTTAGTTTATTGATCTTGAATTAAAGCTTGAAGCAATCTTGGTCTTTGACATCATTAAAACATGTATACATACATTCACAAATGTGCTTAGTCCTCTCATGATGGACTTGATCCTTGGCTAAAAAGATTGCACTCGTACTATCACAAAAATGATAGTTTTTTCCTATGGAAACCTGAGATTTCTAATCAGACCCTTTAGCCAGATCCATTCCTTTGTTGCTTATGCTAGAGCCATGTAATCTGCCTCTGTAGTTGATAAAGCCATTGTTGGCTAAAGTGTTGCCTTCCAACTGACAAGAGAGTTGCTAATTATGAATGTGTACCTAGTCATAGATCTCCTTGCATCCAAATCTACAACATACCCAAAATCTAAGTAACCAACGAGAACACAGGATATGTCTCCATGGTAGACGAGTACAATATTAGTTGTACCCTTAAAGTACCTAAGTATATGTTTCACAACTTGCCAATGTTCCTTCCCAGGATTACCCATATAGCTACTCACGACACTGACAACTCATGCTAACCATACCATACATGATACCGCCTAAACACTTGCATTAGGAACACGAGACATGTATTCTTTTTCTAATTTTAACTAAGTAGTATTGAGTTTAGATAGGTGAATGGATGTTGTCAGCGGAGTACATATTGGTTTTACGGATGTCATCTCAAAACAATTTAGTAATTTCTAAAAGTATTCTTTTGACACAGAAAAAGCTTCTTTTGGACTTAATCCCTCTTGATCTCCATGCCCTAAATATTTTCAGTAGCTTCCATGTCCTTAATCTCAAATTCATTATTGAGTAGTGACTTCAACTTCTAAATTGCCAATAAATTTTGAGATTCTATGAGCATGTCGCCCATATATAGCAGTAGATAGATGTGGGAACCATCATCCACCTTGCAATGATAAACACATGAGTCATAGGGACTTCTGATGTACCCATAAGAGACAATGTATTCATTGAACTCTTGTACCACTGCCTTGGCGATTACTTCAACCCACAAAGAGACCTCTTCAATCTAAAAATAGAATTTTCCTTTCCTTCCACCTCAAAATCTTAAGGTTATTGCATCAAAATGTCTTCCTCCAATCTTCTATGGAGAAAGGCAGTTTTGACATCAAGTTGCTCTAACTCCATGTTCAAAGTTGCCACTAGGGCCAAAAAAACACGTATGGAAGTGTATTGAACGTCATCGTACTCCACTCCTTCCTTTTTATTGTAACCTTTAGCTACCAGACGTGCTTTATGAAAGACAACTTCTTCAATGGACAATCTAGATTTTTTCTTGAAGATCCACTTGCACTCAACTACTCGTTTGCCTTCAAGTAACTTAACTAAATCCCAAGTTTGGTTCTTTTGAAGGGATTCCATCTCTTCATCCATAGTCATCATCCACTCTTCGACTTTAGAATAGGAAATTGCTTCATGATAAGTGGTTGGTTCGAAGTAATCAACTTTTTTTGCTAACTATAGCGCATAAGACACTATCAAAGCCATATCTTTCCAAGAGCTTTGATTTGCCTTTATGACTTTTTGGGTGTTGTGGTTTTGGGCTGCTTTGGATGGTTTTGACTCATCCAATCAATCCTCTCAATTGGTGTTGAATTCTAATGTTGAGGATTCATTTGAAGATCTTGATCAATCTTATTAGGTGCTTCAAACTGCTTCTGATCGTTAATGTTTCTGATTGTGGAGCTCTTGAACTCCACCTATTTAGTGACATCCTCAGCTTGTCCCAAATCTTCATCAGATTTAGAATGCATCATAGAGAGTTTGTGGAAGACAAAATCTCTACCCAGAATGTCCTTTGTTTCAGATAGAGACCAGACTTAAAATCATTTGACCTCATCTCCATATCCCATAAAGAATCCCTCCTTGGCTTTAGGCTCTAACTGACCTTCACTTACATGATAGTATGTTGGACATCCAAACACCTTTAGCATTGAGTATTCAACTGGTTTGTTAAACCATACCTCAATAGGGGTCTTGAAGTCTATGGTAGTGGATAGTGACATGGGTATTCATGATGAAGCAAAAATTTGAAGCTTTCAAAATTTTCAAGCATTGGACAATTCTTATCAGACAGAAAATAAAGTATCTTAGAATTGATAATGGCTTAGAATTTTGTTCTACTGAGTTCAATGAATTCTATAGAGATGAAGACATAACAAGACAACATACTCTATGCTATACTCTATAACAAAATAGAGTAATCATCGTTGATGGAGAGAATATATCTTGCCCTTCCCATTGATGGAACTCTTGAAAGCCCCCAGTAATCAGAATAGATGTAGTCTAGCATGGCCTTTGTTGTGTGTGCAACCTTTGGGAACTTTATCCAATGTTGCTTCCCATAGATGCAATCCTCACAAAACTGAAGACGTTCCACCTTGTGATTTCCAAGTAAGTCTCACTTGTTCAGAATATCCAGACCTTTTTCACTTATGTGCTTAAACGTAAACGCCATAGAGAATTATTAGATGAGCCATTGGATGCATGGCTTCCAAATTGTGAAATAGCAGAGCGAAAGCCTATTCCAGTGGACCCCTAAATGATGTAAAAATTTTCTTGTTTGGTTTCGTGCATTACCATAGACTTCCCTTTCTGTCTGATTTGCATAACTCCATCTTTAACCTAACAAGGAAAACCTTTTGAATCCATGGCATCCACAAATACAAGATTTTTTAAGCTATGAAATGTGAAGAACTTCAATTAATGTTCTAACAACACCATCATGCATTTTGATTTGTAAAGAACCTATATCAACATATTTACAAAGAGCATTGTTACCCACGAGGACGTTACCACCAAACTTCTTCTCATATGTCACAAACCAATATATGTGTGGACACGCGTGATAAAAACAACCTGAGTCTAGTACTCATTGTTCAGAATATTGTTGTAGTTGTTCACCAACAACAAGAACCAAATTGTTTTTCGATGAAAAGTCATTCTGAACAAGAGCAACAACATAATATTTCTTTGCTTTCTTTGGACAATTCTGCTTCCAATGACCCAATTCTTTGCAATAATTGCATATGTCCTTAGGATCAAATTTTCTCTTCTTGCCACCTTTTCCTTTCTTATTATTCTTCCCTTTAGTAGAATCAATCATCGATAATCCAGACGCAAAGGCTTCATCACCATTCCTAAATGCCTTTAGTCAAAGCTCTCTAGAATAGAGATTAGAGTTGACTTCTTTAAGTGTAATGGAGTATTTGCCTACACTAAGATAACTCACAAAATTCTCATAGAAGAGAGGAAGAAAGGCTAACAGAATCGTTGTCTGATCTTTGTCTTTCATCTTAACATCAATGTCTTGTAGCTCCATCAAAATAGAGTTTATCTCATCAAGATGTTCCTTTAGTGACGTACCTTCCCACATTCAAAGGCCAAACAAATGTCATTTCAAAAGCAACTTGTTGTAGATTGATTTCGTCATGAAGAATTTCTCCAATTTGACCTAAAGCCCAACAACAATTAATTTTTTAGAAACTTCATAAAAAAAACCTTATCATACAAAGATAAGAAAATTAGTAAATGTGTCATTTCCTCTTGTAACTCATGCACTAACTGGTCAATCTTTGACACTTGACTGGAGAGAGGAGCTCATAAGCTATGTTCTTTCAACAAGGGTCGCATCTTGATGTGCTAAAGGTTGAAGCTATTTTTCACTGAGAATTTCTCAATCTTGATTGTGTTTACCATCTTCTTGATAGAATCTTGAAGACACGGCACAAACAGATGACAAATAAAATGGTTGATCATTGTTAACTTGATCTACCACAAAACAGATGTGGAATTGATCTTGACCAAAACTTTATATACCAATTAGTTGGGAAAGATTCAAGAAGTTCTATTCAGATAGAGAAGCTCGGATGATAAAAGGAGAAGAAAGATATTGCACAAAGTTGTTAAGTTTATTGTGAATAAAAAAATTACAATTAATGGGTTCAAAGCACTCTAAAACTCTCTAAACCCAGAATACAAAGCTCCATATGAAGGAGACAACAACTAATTGTCTAACAAAAAACAGTTACAACAAAAAGATAGAAAACAATCACAACACAACCTATGTTAATGAATCACTAGATTGTACGCTTCCTTTTACGTGACTGAATGTTCCACCAGATTACAGAAGATTGAATGACCAGTATAGAAAACAAGATACTGGACCATACAACCAAGGTTTTTGTCCACCTTATCTCTATCGTCCATTGTCCAACAATTAACATATACTTTATAGGAAAAATATAAAAATATTTTATATATTATTTTTACTATTTATTCCATGATAAATAAAGTTAAAATAAAAAGATATTTAATTAAAGTAAAAAATATTGCATTAATATATTTTTGCTTATAAAACTAATTTGGAAAAATGTTTTTTGTTATATTTGAGAGATTTTATTTTTGTTTTATTTGCAAATTTAAAATTATTTCCCTATTTCTAGTTTTGTAAAATTGTATGGAAAACATTAAAACAACATTATGATTTTATTTTACTTGGTTCAATTAATTTGAATTTTTATGCATTGATATTTATAAGTAAATTTATTAATATAGAAATTATGCTTATAAAAGATATTATTATATATCTATATATAAAATGAAACTCATGGGATGAACATTGTTTTGTGAAATAAAGTAAGAATTTTTTTACTTTACTCATTGAAATAAATAATTTACTTAAAATCATACTATCATCTAAATTATTAAAGTGAAAATAAATTTCTTTCATTATAATTGATATAAATGTTTTAATATAAATGTATTCCTTTTATTGTTGATTATCTGTTGGATCAAGTGACCTCAAAGTAATTAAGAAGGGGGATTGAATTAATTATTAATGTGTCTTGACTAATTAAAAATTATCCTTCTTAATATTACTAGATTCAATTAGGCTTTACTACTAAGTTATGAGAAAGTAAAGAACACAAACAATAACTTAGACAAAAGTAAAGCGGAAATAAAAAATACACAATGGAAAAGTAAAGAGTGTAGGGAAGAAGAAATCAAACACAAGATTTATACTGGTTCGACAACAACCCGTGTCTACATCTAGTCCCCAAGCAACCACCGGTTCTTGAGATTTCCAATAACCTTGTAAAATCCTTTACAAGCAAAGATCCACAAGGGATGTACTCTCCCTTGTTCTCTTTGAACAACCAAGTGGATGTACCCTCCACTTGAACTGATCCACAAGAGATGTACCCTCTCTTGTTCTCAGTATTACAATCCAAGTAGATGTACACTCTACTTGTACCACAAAGGATGTACCCTCCAATGTGTTAAGACAAAGAATTCTTAGGCGGTTAGTCCCTTGAATCTTTGTAAGGGGAAACAAAAAATATTTCAGGCGATTAGTCCTTTAAAATCTTTTGTTTAAAGGGAAGAGGAAGAATCAAAAGAGTTCTCAAGCGGTTAGTCCTTTGAATTCTTTTGGTAAGAGGGAGAAGGAAAAATCAAAAGAGTTTTTAGGCGGTTAGTCCTTTGAATTCTTTTGGCAAGAGGGAGAGGGAATGAAGAAAAAGAATACCACAAGTTTTTGGCCAATAAACTTTTCTTGAATAAAGAAAGTATTGAACAAAAACTCTTAGAAGAATGCTTTGAATGAATGAAAGAAATTTGAAAGTTCTTTCTTTAAAATTTGTGCCATGGTCACATATTTATAGCCATTTGATGGCTCTTGAAAAAACAAGTTAAAAGTTATGACTCTTGGCAATTTTTTCAAAACTAGTCACTTTTTAAAAGTTGTGACTCTTTTGAAAACTAGTCACTTTAAAAGTTGTGACTCTTTTGAAAACTAGTCACTTAAAGGTTGTGACTTTTGAAAAAATCTTCAGAAACAAGTCACTTTAAGAATTGTGACTTTTGATAATTTATTTTTCAAAATAAGTCACTGGTAATCGATTACCATCATAGTGTAATTGATTACACATCAACAGATGTGACTCTTCAAGTTTAAATTTGAAAATCAAAACGTTTAGGAACACTGGTAATCGATTACAAGTATTGTGTAATCAATTACACCAGTTTGAAATGGTTTGAAAATATTTTATCACAAGTTGTGACTCTTGAAATTTGAAATCTAACGTTTTAAAACATTGGTAATCAATTACATGATTATGGTAATCGATTACAGCTTTGTAAATCAGTTTGAAAAGAATGTTGACTATTGGTAATCGATTACTGCCTTCTGGTAATCGATTACCAGAGAGAAAAACTCTTTGGTAAAAGATTTTTCTTTGAAAAATTCTTTTGAACAAAATTGTGCTATTCAATATTTTGAAAAACTCTTTTAATACTTATTTTAATTGAGTCTTCTCTTGATTCTTTACTTGAATCTTGAATCTTGATTGAACGACTCTTTGATTCTTGAAATTTGCTTTGATTGAACGAGTCTTTGATTCTTGAAACTTGTTTGACTCTTGATTCTTGACTTGAGTCTTAGGCATCATCAAAATAATTTTGGAAAACATTGCTTCCACATTATCATCTAAGTTAAATAATTTATTCAATGTTTTATTTTTCTAACATAGGAAGTATGTGTAAAATTAATGTTTCAAATTAATTTTTAGACAAATAATTATGTATTTCTTATTTATTATCTTCTTACTTATACAAGTTATTAAAGATTTTATTTTATTTTTATAAATTTATTTTTTCTTGTATGCATTGATATCTATAAGTAAATTTATTAATATAGAAATTGTATATAAAGGACAACTCATGGAAATGAAGATTCATCTAAAACAAAATTTAAAGTATCCGTAAAATACATAAAATATCATTAAATTATTGAAGGTTTGTAGAAAAAATATATAACTTCATATCTATATGTAAATTTATTAATATATAAGTTATGTATAAAATAGAATTTATTGGAATGAATATTTTATATGAAATCAAGTAACAAAATTTACATTTGACTCAAGGGAATAAACAATTTGACTAAAATCACGTTAATGTCTAAATTGTTATGATGAAATTATTTTTTTAATTCATTGTTATTATAATAATCTTAATACAATTTATTTTTTATTTAAATTTCTATTTGAATAAAATATAAAATCATATTTTTAGATAAATCATCATTTTTTATCTTCTCAATTATGAAAATTTGAAGATTTTCTTTTACATAGGTAAATTTAACTTTTCTCTTAACATTGATATATAGATGTAAATACTTTAATTTTATAAAATTATTATATATGAAATGAAACTAACGGGATGCATATTTTATTTTATGAAATCAAGTAAGAAATATTATTAAAATAAAGACTTGATGCATGATTTACTGTAGATTTTGGAAGTACTTTACAAATTTACACAAGAAGCTTTTTCGATAAAGTATTTGTTATTTTCACACTTTAAAAACCATTTTCATTACTATTATTGCAATGCTATATTTTTAACTTGAAAAACTAGCAGTAAAAACAAATTGAAAAATTAAATTTTTAAATTTTTTGTCTTCTCAAAATTAGTAATCCTTCTATAATTTTAATAGTTGTTTCCCTCAAAACTTTATTAGGATACTTACAAATGATCAAGTTATCAAGTAATTTTAAAAAAGTTATTTTTATTTTAATTATTATTTTTTCAAAATCTAATAATTAAAATTAGTTATTTATTTTGACTATATTTTAAAAAAAATGATAAAAATATAAATTAATTCTAAAAGAATTATTTTTGAAATAAATTGATCAACTACAATAGTAAGTTTAAGTAATTACTCTCAATTTTTCATTTCATTTTAAATTAATGGCTTAGATGAAACTATTAAACCCCCTCATGTGACTTTTATCTGCACAGTTTGTAGGTGACCTTCTTTCTTCTCACCCTTACCAATTCTCTAACATTGGAGAACTCTTCGAAAATGTGTCCTTCGTCTTTGCCTTTGGTAAATGACCTTCCATCCTCTCATGCCGTACTAACTCTCCATCATCCCGGAACTTTCAGAGCTCTTCAACTGTGACCAGTAAGCATTCAGAGCGTGACCTTGTTGATTGCCTTCTTTCATGATATGGTTAAAACTTGTTTTTTTTTAAATGCTTACCTTGTTGACTGGCCTAGATAGCTTGTTTAACGGCTTGAAACTTGCATCATATTAAGGAAAAAAATGCTCTGATTTTCTGAATCTTTTCATTGGGAATGAGAAGAATGTTATTATTATTAAATTAATAAACTCTTAATGATTTAAATGTATTTCGGTTCCTAATTCCGAAACTCTTTCAACTTTGACATCTTTATGGTGTTTAAATACATTTGGATTTTGAACAATTGGTGAAATTAAAATATCGATAATAATGTTTTATAAGCTGCCGCTTTCTCATACACGTAACATACTGTTATCTTTTATTTTATTAAATTTAATATAACGTGTGTTGCACTTCCATGTTGCCATTTGCATAACATTATGCAACCTTACTGTTAGCCATTGTTGCACTTGTTCGTTTGGTGTTCTCTTTCGCTCTCTATAGGTGATCAGGAATGGAGGAGAGAATGAAGTTAGTTTTGCCACTGTTGCAGAGCTCGAAAGAACTTCCTTGTGCTGGAAAATTTTTACGGGATGAGAAGATAGAAATTATGGAGAATCGGTGTGGTGCGGGATGAGAAGATGAAAGGACACTACGAAAAGAAAGACAGAGATCATGAATTGTATGGCAGAGGTCACGTGAGATATTAACAATAACATTTTAAACATCATCTAAGCCATTAATTTAAAATGAAATGAAAAGTCTAGATTGAGAGTAATTTCTTAAACTTACTCTCCATAGGATGAATCAACTTCCTTTAAAAGTAACTCTTTCAGAAGTTTTATAAGTATGTTTAGAAATTTCTAAAGGGATTTTAACTGTTAAAATTATAGAAGGATTACTAATTTCGAGAAGTTTTTTTTTAAAAAAAAAATTAGTTTTTCAAGTCTTTTTTATATATAATTTTCACAGGTTTTTTAGCATAATTTTATGATAATAAACATATGGATTGATTGTCTCACTCTAAATATTGTTAAATTTGTACAAATCCTATAAATCTCCAAAGGAGTAAGAAAGAGTATAAAAGGAAAACTAAAAGTTTATTTCTGACATGAAGCACGTCCTATGCTTAATCTATGCATGAGACGTGCTTATTAGACTGTGTTTTTAAAGATTTAGAAGCACAACCCCCCATGTACAAGGCATTCTTATTGGCTAGCATTTCAAACTTGAAGCGTGGACCTATGCTTAACTAAGCATGGGTCATGCTTACTCAAACACAATCCTCCAAGCATGAGGCATGCATATTTGTTAATGTTCCAAACTTTAAGCACGACCCCATGTATACTTAAACATGGGCCATGCTTACCCCTGCATGACAAAATTGATTCCTTTGCCTATAAATAACTTAGGTTTTAATTGTAAAGGTATTTTTTCTTTTTTTCTTTTCAAACAACAAGGGTTTCTGAGTGAAAAAAACTGCATAAAAAACAATTAGGATCCTAATTTATAAGGATTTTTTATCTCCTTTATTCTAAATGTTATTTTGTATGTTGTTTGGCTATATTGTGACCATGGTTGGCTAAAACCTTAAAGATCGGATTATGATGTAGTTGTACCCATGTACTTTAATCACTTATTTTAATTGAGTTTTCCAATGTTATTCAATTAATTGTGTTGTTCAACTGTTTTATCTTTTATATTGGAATTGATCACTCTAATTCATAGTTGATTACATGCTAGTGACCATCTACTCATAATTAACTGGCTTGTAGAACAATATGGTTCATAAAACTTGCATGATCAAACCGGTGACATGAATCTCCCTTTTTGCAAACCTCTTTGTCATTAATCCTTAACCCCAATTTGAATTCCAAATTGCCAATTGAGAATTAATTTAAGGGTGAGAGTATTTTTCAGATAGGTTGATAATTAAATGAAGAGGTAATTAATTGACTATTAATTGATAACTTAGGATTCTTAATTAAAATTGGAATTAGGGGAAAACAGGTACATGCAAATTCATAGTCCGAGTTTCTTTTTACTCATACATTTCTCTCTTAGAAACTATTGTCTGGCTTAATTTTCATCTCTTTGACGTAATTGATCAACAATCCCCAAAATTATTTAGTTTATATAATTTGAATTATTTAGGAACAAACTTGGTCTCTAGGTTATGATATCCGGACTTTTGAGTTCATAATATTATTGCATAGGGTTCACTTGTCCTTGTGCGAGTACTTATTTTACGCATTAGTCAACTAAGTTAAAAATTATTGTGCTTCAATTTTATTATTAAAATGACAAAAATACCACAAGAAAAGAGGGGGTTGAATTATGTTTTCATAAACTTTTATTCCTTTTTGAAAATAAAAAACTTCTTATATAAGTTCAGAAAGAAATTGTTCAGAATGAAGAATTGTTTTGAGCTTAGAATGAAAATGCAAAATAGTTTTGAAAAAAGGATTTTGGTAGTTCAAAGTTCTATTTCAAAAGATGTGTTTAATTGGAAATACTTTGATGAACAAATTTAGTTCTAAGTTCCTTTATAAAAGTGTTACTTGAGTTAAAGACTTATGAAAACAGTTAACATATCACAATTCAAAAATCAATACAGAGAAAGAGGGGAAGAAGATGATACATAATAATTTTTATATTGGTTCATCCCAACCTTAAGCTATGTCCAATCCTCACCTTTCAAGATGAAATTTCACTAACAAAACCAACCACTGTTGGACTAGTCAAACCACTAGATTTCAACAACTTGTCAGCAACCCCACTGGACTTCACACCTAACCACTGACCAACTCATTACTAAAAAAGTAGTTTTTACGACACACTTATGACATCAGTCGAAAATAACCATTGTGGTATAATACGCGGTGACAGTTTCGTAATTATTAGCTCAAAAACAAAAATGGTGCTCTTGAAACCCGTTGTTGAATTACTTCAATTGCAACTTCCACGAGATTGATTTCGTGGAGACCGACGTGGTGTGCCCGTCAGCTAGTCACGTGACTCGTTTTAGCTCGTGACCTCACTCGATCATTTTAGAGGACTTCATTCGCGTTTCAAACACTCAGCTCATCCCTTCTTCACTCACTTGCCCTACACAGATCACCATACCCCTTGTTGACTCTGGGCTCTGGAGTTGAAGTGATTAACTCGGGGGCCTAACTCGGTGGTGGCGTGGGAGAAGATGATGGGAGGGTTATCGGCCACAACATCAAGAAGCTCCTTTTGTGAAACCCTAATTAGGTTTTCTTTTTCTTGTTCCTTATCTCTTTGTTCTCTGACGTGGCGCTCGAGGGAGGCGTAATCCGGTGGGAGTGGGTGTTGGGTGCAAGAACTGTCGCACCAGTGGAGGATGGTCATTTTGATGGCAAGGTTCGGGATTATGGTGGTGAAGTCGGGTTCGGGAGGATGGTCGTTTTGCTGCAAATGGTATATCTGCAGCTGGATTAAGAGCTTTTGATGGTGTTCTTCAATCAAACATCACATTGAAGACTCTTGATCTTTCAGGAAACCTTGTTGGAGATGAAGGTGCTAAGGTCAGTTCCAAGTGGTTTAGATGTATTAGACACTTCTATGAATTCAAGATTTGAGTTAATTACTGTTCGGATTCCTTTATTTTATCTAATTATTGAAAGGTCCTTATAATATATTTTTGGATGGTTTTTATAAAGGCCGTGTGCGTATATGCACTTTTATCTATTTGGGTGATGGAGTCGTGCTGATGAGGAGTACAATTAATTATTATATGCTTATTTGTTCACTGTTTCAGCTTGTTTAATTATCGACAATCCTATATCAAGCATATACAGGATGACTGGAATAGCTATTACACAATGTTCCTCTCTCTATAATATTGTATTTGCTAAAATATATTCCTTTTTTATGTCGTAAAGAACAACGATGAAGAAGCTTATGGCTTAACTAACCATGATGATTATTAGAATTATGTAGATATGTTTATAACCCACCTCCATCCTCTCTCAAACAGATAAAAGAAAATAAATATGTTAACAATTGTTGTTGATCTTTCTCATACACTTAGGTTTAACTATTGTATTCAACTATTGACTATCAATATCCTATTCATTCTTCACAATGCTTATGTGACATATTGGTGAATAACTCTAGCATTGAGAAGCTCCAGCTAAACAATGCTGACTTGGGTGATGAGGTTAGCTTGCTGATCCGTATTTTTCATAGAATGCCTCCCATATGGCGCTAAGAAATGCTTACTATGTTATGCAGGGTGCAAAAGCAATTGCTGAAATGTTGAAGGAAAATTCAAGTTTGCGGGTCCTTACAGAACATCTCAAATTCTGTAGCATACCTAAGAAAAATTGAGCAATAACCTTTCAAGATGTATTCTTTTATCACAATGACAATGTTGTTGCATCCACTAGAAGCATATCTGGTTGTATGCAGCCTTAAAATGGCATGATTTACCCTGAACCTCAATATATGGACATGAACTTCATTTGCATGGGAATTTTATTGGAGATGAAGGAATCTGTTCTTTGATGACAGGGTTATCTTCACATAAAGGTTAACTTGTACTAATTTCTGATATTGATTGATCATGTGTCATTTATGCTTCTAATGTTCCACTTTAATATTTTACTATTAACTGACAAGCAATATTTGTTCTCAAGGGAAACTTACGCTTCTAGACATAGGCAACAACTCATTAACAACTAAAGGTGTAGTTCTTTTTGTAATTTTTTTATACTGCACTGCTTTTGCTTTGTTGTCATTTTATCATCATTATGCATGTGTATCTATTGTGCTTGTTTATGGAATGGCATGTAAAAATGATTTATTGTTTGTATTCTTCATTGGTCTTTACTGCTTTTTTGTGTAGTTCATGGTCTTATGGCTCAACATCAAACTTTGCTCCTACTGTAAGAAAAGTTATGCAATGTTGTTCCTTGTTAAACTCTGTTTATCTTCTTTTTCTCCTTGTTAGTGGCTCTATGTTTTTGGGGAAAATGTTTAAGCCTCATTTTGCTTTCTATAGGCAATTGTGATACGTTGGGGACATAACTTCTTGAAAGTTTATTGAAGATGGCTCCAACTAAAGAAGAAGAATCAAAGCTGAAGGAGTTTCAAGATGAATCGCCCTTCAAGCTTGGCCTGGCTGAGAAATTTCTTAAAGTCGTGCTTGATATACCTTTTGCTTTTAAGAGAGTGGATGCTATGCTCTACATTGCAAAATTTGATTCTGAATTAGAATACCTTAAGAAGTCCTTTGAAACTCTGGAGGTATATATATTCTGATCTCATTTATCTCTCTCAATTTGATCATTTTGTTTTCTTAAATGTGTTTTGGGATATTATGAACCAGATTGACCTTTCAGTATCAAAGGAGCTAAATGTTGGTAATATTTTCAGCTTGTTATTCTAGCTTTCCAAAATCTCATTTTATGTTTATATTCAGTATCAAAGGAGCTGACTTTTCAACTCATTTTTTATTCTAGCATTCACAGTATTATCCTTTAAAAAAAAAAAGATTACCCAAGATAGAAATCTCCAAAATGATCCTTTTTCCATTGTGACTAGGAAACACAAAACATACTTGTATGTGTAGCCTGACTAATATCAATTTTTACCAATGTAACTGTTTGCAGAGAAACTTATCCTACAGGGTCATGCTTAAACAGGGCTACTTTGGTTATTTTATTTGTAATAATGTATATCTATAATATTCAGATTTGGAACCATACAAGAGGACTTCCTTTTTTCTTATATTTACTGTGTTTTAAATGGCAATCTTCTTGATAAGAAAAGAATTGAGGAGGATAATCCAGATAATCACATTCACGCCTCAGATCGAATGAAGCTGGTATACTCAAATCACTTCTACTTTTTTTCTTTCTAATTCTTAAAAATTGAAGGACATGGGATATCCAGATTGATGTTTGGCAGAAATCCCTTTTCTATCCAAGGGATATCCAAGGAATTAAAAGTTGGATGCTTAATAAAAAGGGAGTGTGTCGAATAAATAATTAGTGCAGAAATAAAGGTTGTAGAATGATGTTTGGCAGGTATTTAATGTTCTCTGTATATTATTATTTTTCTGTTTAACTTTTCTATGATTTTAAACTATTGAATGTTGATTGTAAAGTAATTAATCCTAGAAAATAATTAGTGCAGAAATAATTAATGTTGTTTTCATGGTAAAGTAATTAATCCTAGAAAATAAAAAATATATTTTAGAGCAGTAAAAAATATTTTTTTTTTTTGTTTTTTAATCTTTCACACTCTGACCATAAGAAAATTTTTAGGGTGCTTTGTCTTTTCTTTTCCCCTCTTTTCTGTAGATGCATCATGTCGGCTTTGTAGACACTGAAGATATGAATCTCACATCTGGAAAAAGGAAATTTTCTAGTATGGTAGGATACTCAAGCAGCAAGTTAGCAGAGGTACACTTCATTTAAATGTTTTTTGACAATATGTTGGCGTGCAATTTACAAATAAGTTTTTCATCTGACAAAGTTACTAGTGCAATTATTTGTAGTTATTTATTTTTCTGTTATATCATATATACTTAGCTTTATTAGTTGCACACAATTTAACTAATAGGATCTTGATTCTTGAATATTAAATTTCAAAAACAAAAATAAGTATGTCATTATTTGTAGTTATTTATTTTTTCTGCTATATCATATATACTTAGCTTTTACTTAATTTAATATTATATAAGTATATTTATTCATTATTAGTAATATAGATCATTTGTATTACCCATTGTTAGGTTTTAATTAATTAATTATTATTTGATTATATTTATTGATTATTAAAAATATAAATAATTTTTACCACTCATTCTCAATTTCTATATCATTGCTAAGGCGAGAAAAGATGTTGAAAGCGTTGGTTACTACATCGATGCTGGCTAGAAACGATGTTGAAAGTGCAGGTTACTACATCAGTGCTAGCGAGAAACGATGTTGAAAGTGCAGGTTACTACATCGGTGCTGGCGTAGGCACTGATGTAGAAATGAATGTAATTCTACAACGATCAATTTTGGACCGTTGTTGAAAATTTGTAGTTTCAACAACGTTACATACAACAACGGTTAGCCACCGTTGTTGAATCCCGTTTTTGACCGATGTTGAAAACCCAGTTTCTAGTAGTGGCTATACCACTGGTTACATCCTTTTCCAACTACGTCCTAGACTTTCAACAACAAAAGGTATCTGTGTTTTAACTGCACAAATATAGATTTCACCTCACAAGAGGGTTTCCACTTAGGAAATTATAATATTTTACTTTTATCTTAGATCTATCACACTTTACAAGCTTTTACAGAAGTGGCTCACTCTTTAATGAGAAGGTTGAAGCAACAATGACAAATTTCTCACATATAGATTTTGGCTTGAGTTTCTCTCTCTTGGAAGGCTTCAACTTAACTTCATGATGCTTCTTGGTGACCTCTTAATGCTCCAAAGAAGACTGTTGAAGTGAAGCCCACTCATCTGATTGACTTCTAGAAGAAGCAACAAAAGGTGACAGTTGCCAACTTATGACAGCTTGCAGAGTCATTTTGAGGAATCTTTCTGATGAACATTTTGAAGTTATCAGAATGAAGATTTTGATGTTAGCTAAGAAAGGATTCATACTGATAGTATATCCTTTTGATGAAATTCATTTAATATGTCATTAAGAATAGCACAACTTCATCAATCTTAACACATCTTCACAACACAAAACATTCTAAAGTAGATTGCTTCTTAAAAGAAAAGTGAAGAAACAACTACTAGTGTATTAGTGTTTTGTCCAAGGTTAGACTCTATGATGTATTCAGTCTTTCATTTTGATGTTCCTCATGAGTTCTTCACATGGACAGTTTTGGCTTTCAACTTGGTTGCATCTTCCGATGTAATTAGCAATCACTTTCTGATGTGCCCTTAGTATGTGTGGAAACATATTGAAAATGATATGTAGTCAACTTCAGTCTTCTCACGTGCCTTTTGTATGTGTGGCAACATGTGGAAGAACTGATGTTGTCCTTGAGGTGCATTCTAAACTCCATTTTGAAGTTCGGTCTTTAGAGTCAAGTTCTTCATCATTATGATGTAACTCTGATACAACTTCATTTTGATGCTCTCATTGTAGTCTTTGATGTGTCTTTTATGTAAGGCCTTGTTGTCTTGTACTTTGCCAATGCTAAGCACTCAAAGGGAAGCATTCTTCATCATGTAGATGAATTTCATGGAATCTTTTGAGTTCTTCACTCTTGATAGATGCTCTGAGACAATCTTTCTGAGCACCTCAGAATGCATGAACATATTTGCTTCTTAATAAGTTTAGCATTAAAACACTTGAGGATAATATTAGTCATCACATAAAACCTATCATCCTTTCAATTTACATTGCTAATGGTTTATCATAATTAAAATCAGAAATGTGGATTCAACAATTATGTTTCACTATGCTTAGGTTAAATACTATGCTTAATGTATTAATCCTGTTGTGATTTTACATATTTTAAACTTATTCTTAGTAAATATTACTCAAGTAATCATTTTAATAAAGATATTCACATTAAAGATAAAATTATAACATCAATTGGATACAATCAAACAAAATTCAAGTAAAAATTATCACACTCTTTGACAATTATCTATGCATATTTTCATAGTTGGGTTAATAACATTAAGTAAATAATATAAATTAAATATATGGTTCAATTTTTTATGTATGTTTATGCACATCTTAAATAATATGTTTGATGTATTAATTCTGATGTTTTTTTGCATATTTTAAATTTATCTTTTGTAAATGTTGTTCAATTCTTTATTTCCATTAAATAAATAAAAAATCACATTTAAAATAAATTAAATAAAAATTATCATATTTTTTTTACAGACATTATGCTCATTTTTACAATTAAATAAACAAATTAAATTCAAATAAAAATATTCAACCTCCCCGTTTACCTAAAAAAATCTAGTGCATTTAGTAACAGGTTTGATAAAGTCGGTAGAGTAGATGAAGATTGGGCAGAGTAGATGAAGATTTTAAGTTTCAGTTTTAAAATTAATTAAATTCGAAACTGAAACTAAACACTCATATTAAATATCAAGTTGTACATTAACAATTAACAAATTATAAGAACACTAATACCTAAAAAAAATTCTAAGAACTTTTATTAACGTATAGTCATTTTTTTTTAAAAAAAGTTATCTTAATAATCTACACTTTAAATATATCTTAAAATAACCATAATTATATTTACTAATTTATTCATTTTAAAAAAACTATAAAAAAATTCAACTACATGTAAATTAATAATCCACTAATTTGGTAAAACACTACATAGATTAGAGTAATGATGGTATATAAATATTCTCTTATTCTAAACACTTTATTAATATCTCTTAATTTTCTCTATTTTTGTTTTTGTCACATTATAAATCGTATTATATTTATATATATTTTTTCTCTTTTTCTTCTCTTCCTGAGGAAAGTTTGATAGAAGATAAGTTTTTTATTTTTCGGAAATCATACGTTAGAAATAACATTCTTAGGAAAAAATATTTTTTGAGAATGTTTTTTTAATAAGTTTTCAACAAAACTTTTCCATAGGGTGGGGAAAATCTTATTTTTTTTAAGTTTAGTTTTTTTTATTATAGTAAAAATATCATCCTATTTTTTATTAAATTATATAATATGAAATAATTAAAATAATCAATAAAATTATGCGTAATTCTCTGATTCTAGGAAATTTATTTAAAAGTTTTCAATAATTAATGAAACAAATTTTATTCATTTTCAGAAAATATAATTCCCATAATTTATGATATACATGAATCATGACGATGGACATGAAAAAATTTATCTTCTATATCCCCTATGTATCTTATAGCACAATGGGTATTCATCCAACATTTTTCAATAAAATATAACCTTTGACATGTCATTCATTAAGGAGTGTGCAAAATGGCTAGCACCCGAAACCACACACGTGTCACATATTACGCCACCCTCAAGGAGAAACGCCAATTAATGATACTATTACTACTCACTCTACTTTCGCATCTTTATTCCCTTTCTGTTCACTCTTTGAAATTACTTCCCCCCAGCCCACACTCCTCCATTATCCCTCCGCCGCCATGTCCCCGTCCTCCGAACACCACGGCGGAAACCATCGCTTTCCCGGGGAAGAAATCAACGGCTTCGGCAATGGCCAAGCGGAAATGTCCGCTCCTTCCACGGCCTCCTCGTCGGCGGTGCGCTGCATCGTCGACTCAATTCCGTCGAAGGAGCGGGAGAAGCTCCGGAGAATCCTCGTCGCCTCGGCGAAGGGTTTCTCAATCGGAGCCGGCCTCAAGGGAGGCCTCGCTCTCTTCGCGATCTTGGCGCGATTGACGCGCAAAAAGCCGCCAAGGTAAGAAAAAAATATAAAAAAATTAAAATGGCTTTGTTTTAAGTGCTTTATCTCGTTTACTATAACTGGCGTGATTCGTTCGTTTAGGAAGGGAATTGTGGTTTCGAACGGCGAAGCGATTGTGGCGGCTCTGAAGGAAACGCTGAGATACGGTTTGTTTCTCGGAACCTTCGCCGGAACGTTCGTGTCCACCGACGAGGTTATCGGTGCTCTCGCAGGTCATCGCAGGCATGTTCTCTTTCTCTGTTGCTAAAATGCGCATAACACTCTGTAACGATATAGGTCTCGTAGAAGTTAGAATTGATTCAAAACTCGGTGTTTCGAATCTTGCATGTTAGTGGCTGTTAATTGTGATTTGAGTCGCATAATTGAATTATGCTCTGTTTGTATAAAGTTTTTAATAAGCGTTAACTTGTTGTGGAAGAAAATAAAAAGTAAAACGAATTGAGTTTTCTGTAAGTTAAAATCATGTTATGTCCATTTTCTTTTTAGAAAAATTAGATGAGAGAATTTTTTTTATAAAAGTTGAAGTGGATAAATTAGTTTTAATTTATGGAAAAATTTTAATTTGTTTTTTCTTCTTTTATAAGTACTTATTGATTATTGATAAGTTATTCCAAACACGGTCTTAGTTAGTGTCTTGTGATTTAGAGTTGTTGTTGTTGTTTAGTTTTATGGACTAGAAATGGTGGTGGTGATTGGGATTTTGTGTTGTGGTTGTTCAGGACAGCAAAGTGGAGGGCTCTGGTTGCCGGGGCGGTTGCAGGGTTGTCCATGCTTCTAACGGGGTTAGAAGATCAGCATACGAGTTTGGCCATTTACATTCTCATGCGTGCAGCTGTTTTGGCGTCTCGTTGTGGGATTAAGAGCAAACGATTTGGGAAAATCTGCAAGCCTCTCACGTGGAAGCATGGTGACATTTTCCTCATGTGTCTATCCTCCTCACAAATATTGTATGTGATCATGTTACTCACCCTTTCTCTCTCTCTCTTGGTAATTTTTACTGAGGAAATTGTTATATTGTTACTTTTTTTTTTATATGATTGTCGCCCCCTCCCCCCGCCCCTTGTTTTTTAGCTTAGCATCTCTTTTGAATAAGTTATTTTTTCCTTCAATTTTTATGGCCAGGTCTTGTGATTTTATAAACATAGCTTTATCTGATTTGATGGCCTCATACAGTTTAAGGTTGTTGGATGATGTGGATCCTGGTTGTTTTGTTCAGTTCATGGATAAAGCATGCCTGTACTTGATATAAATAGCTACCAACTGTGATGCATTGTTACATGAAAATGCTTATATGTGCACTCCAGGAAAACCAACTGTGTGAGTAAATTTTTGTGATTGCATATATATGTTTGCTCAATGCTTGTTACTGACTACATAATACAATGTGGTCCTATAGCAGTATGGTCAATAAAATGCTATTGGATAAATAGTAAGCTTATATGGAAAGGAAGAGAAAAGAAATCATACTGATAAACCTGTTGCCCACCTCAATTTTTTTCTTGATAACCCTTTAGATTTACCTCATGACAAATGTTGCATTAATTTTGATATAGAAAGAGAACTTTGGATGCCAATTAAATTGTTGAATATATGTCTCATTTACAGCCATGATAGTGTCCACACAGGTTCACCCTTGATAGTTTCTTTTTTCGGCTATCTTTCTGGGACTGAGACACTTTATGTCCTTCTTCCCTCTCCCTCTTGCCTTTCAATAATAATTAGAATAATCTTTTCTTTCTTTTTGTTTTTTCAAAGAAGGATGAATGATAATGGAGAATATTTTGGTTTCAGGTCTGCTTATATATTAAAGCAAGACAGTTTGCCAGCTTCATATAAATCCTTTCTCAATAAACATGGTGGAAAGGATCTAGTTATCTTACAAGGTGTAAAAGATATAGCTAGTGGCAAGCCTTTCACTAATTTGGGTGCAATAGAGAAATACTACAAGACCATGGGTGTCAATGTGAAATTAGACCCAAATATGAAAGTCCCATGCTCGGTATGAAATAAGGATTTATGTGATTGTTTTCCTTTTATTCGCCATCAATAGTTGTAATTAACCTATAGGAAATAAATAGTAAACTTGGTTATTGAACACCATGTTCATTATAAAATTTGGAAGCTGAATTTGTTTGCACCATAACTGTAACATCAATTTTTTCATTGTAATTGAATTTTAGGAATTGTGGCTTTTATCTTATGACAAATGCTAACTCATTTGATTAGGGAATTTAATTAATGTCTAGACTTTGATCGAAGACCTATCAAAACTATGCATTAAGTTTAATCTAACTTGTGATATTGAGCTGTGTATTCTGCAATCTCAGTTTGAAACATGTCATCTAGATCTGTTCAATAGTTAATTTTGCAAGCCAGGATATAAAAATTGTGATTTCTGTCCCTTCTTCTGGCTTCTAAAATCAATGGTATTTTGCAGATTGTACATGGGAATCAATCATGCAGCGGACACATCCTTTCGTTTCTCGTTCAAGCTTACCAAAGAGCACTACCTGTTTATCTTCCAGTTTACCTAATACCTGCACTTATAGTTCATAGAAAAGGACTTTTAAAAAGGTGATCATCCAATAGGAATGCATAGCAACCAGTTTACACTTCACCTGATCCTATGTGGGACTTTTACAAAATACATGTTATATCAGGATTTAATTTCTTTGTAAACCTTGATCAATGTTATCAGTGGCACATATGCTGGTTTTGTCATGAAAAGGGCTTCCTTGGAGGCTTGGACAATTAATTATTCCATGTAATATTTCACCAAACACTCAACTTTAGCACAATATAATCATACTGCGTCATATAGTCATGACATATTCAATTTGAAATTATATTGTTTTTGATCTTATTGCCCATTATCAAAGTGCTTATGTGCAGGCCTTACACAATATTAGCCAAGGGTCTTTTTGGCACTGCAAGATCAAGCTTGTTTCTGTCTGTGTATTGTGCTTCTGCCTGGTTAGCATCAAAAACTTGTTTCATGCACTACTATATTGTTACTGCTAAATTTGCTAGATTTTGCGTTGTTCGATATTTCCGACTGTGTTAAAAAAATGAACATGCTACCTGTACCTGTGTGGGATATGAGGGTCAATATGCTCAAATAAAAATTTCAGTTCAAATAAAAGACTTTGTAAGTAGTTCTTTTTATAAAAAAAAAAAAAGAAAGAAAAAAAAGCAGCTTCAGATATATAATGGTTAAACAGATACTGGTATCCAATTAATGTAACGGTTTCTTTTTCATCTTTATTTAAAAGATTTTCTATCATTGCTATATACCAGCTTGGCAGCTTCAATTTAAGTTATATGGTTTTCTTGAGAGAGGAAATGAGAACACCTGATTTTAAAAGTTACTGGTATCCAATTAATGTAACAATTTCTCCTTCTTATGTTCTATAATCTTTGTCTTTGCTCTTAGACAAGTAATGTAAAAGTAAACAATGCTGTTTCTTCATCAAACGGCTCATGATCTGATACCATAATATGAACCATCTATTCATTTGCTGATAACCCAACTATAATATGAACCATCTTCTCATTTGCTGTTCCTTGAACTAACTTTTAGGGTTGAGTTAGGTCTAGATCCATTTCTAATATTGTAGTAAATCTTCTATAACCCAGTGATCTTAAATGTTCATCCTTGCTGCCACATTTCTCTAATAAAAAATTGAATTTCAGCTTAGGTAGGTGGGCCTCTTTATTATCCATGATTCAAACCCTAAGGCCTTTTACATGAGGGTGTGTGTTAGAGATGTAATGTAAAACCATTCATGAGTTTTACTTAATAGTTCAAGCTTTTTGCAGTAAATGGCTCATGAGATATTCCTTTGCTAGCCTTTCTTCCTCTTATTCTTTGCAACACCTCATTGTTACTTTGACAGCATGAATTTTGTAGAAACTTGAAACTGACATGTATGACGTGGATGCATCTATTCTTCTTCAGGATGTGGACGTGCTTTCTTTTCAGGATTTTGAAAAGATGTAACATTCCAATGGTGGCCATGGGAACGGTATGTTGTTACTAACTGCATCCATTTGTTTTTATGTATCAACAATTTTGTTATAGATGCTGAACTTTGCATTATGGTGCAGTTCCCAACTGGCCTTGCATTGGCCATTGAGAAGAAAAGCAGGCGAATAGAAATATCATTATACTGCCTTGCCCGGGCTATCGAGAGTTTCTTCACATGCATAGCGGATGCAGGATATCTGCCACAATCAAGAAGGATCAAGAGAGCTGATGTTGTGGTTTTCAGCTTGTCAACAGCCATCATAATGCATTGTTATGCAGAGGAGAGGGAAGTGTTTAGATCCAAATACTTAAATGTCCTTGATTGGGTATTTGGTGTACCTCCTCCTCCTTGTGAAACCCCACGATGCAAAGATGGGTAGGCACAAGTGCTAGCCCAGAAGGGTGGGTATTTTATCTTGAAAAATTGCCCTTGACTTGGTAGTTTATACATGATTTTTTACCTTCTCAAATTCATTGGTGGCCTTGAACCTGAATTTTGCACCAGGAAACACACTTTCTAACGCATTATTTCCAGCACATTTTTTTTATTGGTTGTAATTCATGCGTTTCTAAATAATCAATGAAATTCTTTAAATAGAAACCCATATCATTTAATGGAACTTAGGTGATATTTACTCAATAATAGTAGTGTATTGGAAAGACTGCGTTGGAAAATACGCTTTCCATTTTAAAATATATGAAGTTTTAATATATTTTTTTTCATATTAAGTGATGTTAAGAGTTTAAGTAAAGCATTGAATATTTTATTCCATTTCTTACTTAAATAGATAATATAGTGAAATTAGTCCTAGGATAAAGAATTAGATAATACAGTAAGAATGATTTACTAATATTGTTCAACTCATCAAGTTATTTAGTATTTAAAATGTTTATGAAAAATCTTAAGCATAACTTATTTTAAAATGGAGAGTATGTTGATAACGTGTTTACGCGGTACATCAAATCGGATCCTCGTCATTTAGCAGCGACGTCTTGCAGCTTATGCGTTATTTAGGTTATTTTACATGGCTTTTGGTGGTTTAACATGTTTCTCTTATTATGTATTGAGTTGAGAACTAGAAGGATTATTTGAACAAGTAGGAGCTTATAGAAGGGTGGGCATAAACTCAGTTCCATTCTTTTTTAATTTTTTATTTCAAAATTGTAAATGTGGATTATTTTTTTTAGAGAAATCATAATATTATAATTTAGGTTTAATTTTATTATTCTTATTCTTAGTTGGTTTGTTTAATTTGATTTTGCAAGTTTTTTCTAAGTTAGTTATGTAATTTTATTTTTAAAATTATGTAAATTTAATTCTTGTATCAAATTTTTCTTCCATCCTAATTCTAAAATTCTCATTTTCCTCTATCCACATATTTGTAAGATGTGATAATTTAAAGTGGAAAAAATGGGATTTTTTATTTTTTAGTGAAATGTTTAATCAATTTAATTAACTTAAAATTATGAAGATTGAGTAAAACAAGGTTTTAAGTATACAAAAAATCAAATATGGAATCAAATTTGTTTAATTTTAAAAATAGGATTTGATTTACTTAAATGAGGAATTAAAATCAAAGATAAATTATTATACTGATTGTCTATTAATAAAGTTCTTACATTGTGTAGCAGAATTTGAATCTTATGTTCTTATGAGATATGAGTTAAATTTTTCTCAACTGAATCAATCTTTATTAACCTAATGGATATTGTTAAAGTTGTGTTTCTGCATATAATATCTGATAAAAGCATATTGAAAAAACAAATAGTAAATACTCACAAGTGGAGGTGCGAGATACTGTTTTAATTGTCTGGTGAATTTTTTTTTTTCTTTCAACTTTTCAAAGCTTTAAAATTTTTACTTTCTCTTTTAATATTATGTATAAATTAAAAATATTTTTGAATTATTCAGAAGAAAGATTATTAATCTATAAAAGGTAAAAATAACTAACTTTAGTAGTTAGAAGATAAAAAGGCTTATAAAAATTAAAAGAGAAATGATAAGTAAACATTTTTTTTATCTCATTAGATAAATAATTAATAAGTTAAATTAATCTTTAAATATCTATAGTTTTGATAGAACTTTAATTAAGTCTCTATCATTTGAGTGTTTTTCATTAAGTACTTCTAATTTTAAAATTTAGTAACTAAGTCCCCAAAAGACTAAAGTTGTCGACAGTGCAATAAAACTTCTATCAAGTGTTATTGATAGTTTTTTCCTATCTCCAAAAGAAATACATGTATTTGTCTTCAAATCCCTGAATCTGTGTATTATGGTTTTATGGTGAAAATGGAAATCATATAAAGGCTTTTTCTTTTTTTTTTTTTAACCTTCGTGTTCGGGTATGTGCCAAGTCTTATTTATCATTTACTGTCCTTGGTATTCTATTTTCGAGAGGCAATCAATGGCATGTTTGTCTTACCCATGGAATATGAGACCGACCATTAACAAGAGCATTCTCCTTTAAATAAAACATGCAAGTTACATACTAATTAAAATTAATGCTAGAATGTGTTGGCACGTTCTACATGGTCAATAACCATTCATATCATGCGTGCTTAACACAAAATAGTCTTAGTTTTTTTGGTAGAGAACCCTATAAAGGTGGTCCACCGTAGCCTCCACCATTGACTATAACTACAACTTTCTTTTTATATAAGATGAAGACATTAGAACCATCATTCAAGTCAAACTCCAGCTTCGGTTACTTGCCACTCTACAATATGCATAATATGGATGGTTTCCAACTGCAATGGCCCCTACAGAATAGTACAGTTCACTCGATTGATCCTCGGGAATGGCTATGGATTTTAACAACCAGGAGATGGTGCACAACCTTCATGCACAAAAAAGAAAGACATTTAGTACTCCTAAAATCACAACTCTTAAGTAAAAAATCTCTAGGTAATATCTTGCCACCAGATTCTGAAAACAATAATTATTTTTTCCTTTTCTGTCATGTGGGGTTGAGGAAGTAAAGGTAGGGGAGCACTTGTCTCGCCTAGATATTTTTATGACTTACAAGAATAAAAATTTATGACATGGAGGCACACTTACTATACGAGGTAATGTATGGATCAATATTCAAAAGAATTCCAGAGTCAAGGGAAATTGCCACATCTTAAGCAATTCTATATGTTTCAGCAAGTGGTAAAGAAGGTGGTGCTGAAGGATTAATATTAAAAAATCTAGATGATAGCAGCATAAGACCAAAACTTTCATTTTTAAAATATATATCTAACCCTGTAAATTTACAATGCAGATTGACAATAGTAATGTGCATTACTTTTTCTTTAAAATTACTACAATCATTTATTGGACTAAGGTCATATTCCTTACTAATAACAATGCATGCATACTAGTATCTTCCTTGGTAGTATTGAGTATGCTTGCATAGTATTGCCTTTTGAGTAATCATTACATGTAGTTGTTTGTTTAAGAACATAGAAGGTCCATAAGAACTCATGTTAATAACTTGAATGTCTTAACCAATTAAATTATTATAATATAAAACAATACACCTTCTAAATTGTACGTCCATACCAAAATTTGAAATCGGGACACATCTGGGTTGACGCGGCGAATGTGGTGTCGCAGACCTTACACATTGGCTTTGAGGATGAGCTTTGTTGAGAGGACAGACAGAGGAACCTGCAAAACAAAGAACTACGATGATTAAGTAAAAATATGAATGAGGAGAAATAAGTAAGTATATGCTTATGAGAGAAAATATGCTTAAGCTCGAAGGGTGAGTGAATGAGATGTGTAGAGGGTTCGATGGAACCTAGTATTTATAAGAGTGGAGCGTGACTGTTAGGGATAAATACTAGTTTGTCGATGAGTAGTCTTGACAGGCAGAGGGTGACGAGTTTGTCGAGCCCCCAAGTGTGGACGAGTGTTGTCCGATGTTGGGTGTGGTAACCTCAACGAGTGTGAGTGAATTGCAAGTCGATGTGGCTTGTCAAGCCCCGAGCCTGGACAAGTATTGGCTGCCTACTTTTGTCAAGTTGTTCATGATGGACATGTCTTTGGTGTGTCAGGTAAGGTAAGTCGTCAAATTTGGCAACTCTACCCTTTTTCTGACCGTTAGAGAGTGCATTGACGACAGGGCGTAACATCTGCTTGTTGTTGCAACCGTGTGCGGCGCACACACAGTACTCTTGCATACGTGTCATTCGTAGAGTGGGCACGTATTGGAGTAGTGGTCTTGCGTGGGTGGGGGAGCGTCGTGGTGTGAAATGGAGTGGACGTTTGATTTTGGGTCACTGTTCACTCTCGGATCTTCTTTTTGTTTCCTTGCTTTCTCACCTTCTTGCTTTTGTGCTTTCTCTTTCTTCTTTGTTCAATCTCTTAAGGTACTTCATCTTACAAAATGTCTTCCTTTTTGTCTGATTCTACCATCGGTATGGGTGGCAGTGATTCTAGGGACTCGATTGACTAGCTCATAATGGATCGAGAGGTCATCTCGATAGGTGGTTCCTGGTCAGAGGATACTTCTCGAGGTGCCTCCGACAGTGAGCTCTCCTCTTCGGAGAGGGTGAGGTCCTCACACTAGTGGGGGCACTATTCCTCTTCACAGGAAGGCACGACCTTCCACTACTGTCGGGGAGCTTATCCCGGTTACTGTGATACTCCCCCCTTATGCTTCTGGGGTGTGAGGAGAGGTAGTGGCAGTGGAGATGTTAGGGCATCTCCCTGTGTGCGATGTAGCCGAAGTGTTGGGTCGCTGTCGTCTACCCCTTCCGTCACTGGCTATGAGTGGGTGAGGGATGACGTTTTGAAGTACAAGTTCTCTTTCACCTCGGCGGTGAGTGTCGCTATGCTTCAACGCCAGGTGAAACTGGCAAATCTTGAGGACTCCTACAATTTGGTCATTCAGGCTTGTGAGAGTGATGTCTTCTTGTTCTTGAGGGCGACACCTAGTCACATGGTTATCAAACTTTTGAGTTAACTCGTTAACTCTTACGAGTTTACGAGTCCACTTGTCCTTTGCAAGTTGACTCTTAAGTAAACTCTTTTTTTAGTAGACTCTGGGTAAACTCTATAAACTTTTAGTAAACTCGGTAGACTCTCGAGTTTACCACGGAGTCAAGAGTTAGCAAGTAAAAAAATTAGACCAAAATGTAAGTCATTTTTTATTATTTTTTGTCAGTTTAGCATTCAACATATCTTCATTTACAGTGTTATTCTCAAATACAAAATTCTCATCTTTAATAATAGCAAACTCTTGTTCTCTAATAACATCAAATCCTTGATGAGAATGACCTACCACTACTATAACCTCTACAAGTTATTGTCTAGTAGTGATGTATTATTACTAGACTTGGTTACTTAAATATTTTGAACTTTATGATTTACTATTTTGCTTTATTATATTGTTGAAATGTTTAATTAGTATGTTATTTATAGATATTTTGTTATTTTTTTTATATGAAGTAGACTCTTACGAGTCTACAAGTCGAATCTATGAAACTCTCACGAGTTTGCGTAAACTCTCGAGTTTGATAACCTTGCCTGGTCATCCCCCCTTCTTCTTTATGTACAAATGTCTGTTTCAAGTCTTGGGTCTCATTCTCCCCTTGACCGCATTCCAGTGTGCTTTGCTTTATCACTTGAATGTGGCCCTTTCTCAACTCCACCCAAACAGTTGGGCAATAGTGATGGCCTTTGAAATTCTATGCCCTTTCTTCAACATCCAGCCTAGTGTGTCGGTCTTGTTTTTCTTTCAAAGGAAATTATTTGGCAAGATTGGATGAGTCTCCTTGAACAACGTGTCCAATAAGCTATTTGAGTTTGATTCAAACATCTTTTTGCCATTTTAAGGAATATTTTTTCAAGGTCTTAGCTACTGGTGTTGTGGCTGATGGTATGCCACTGATGTTCAACAGGGACAAGGAGCCTTGCTTCCTATTCTATTGGCAGTCAGACCCTACCAGGTTCAAGTCATATGACAAGGATCTGCTGACCCTTGTGGAGAGGGCTGACAAAACAATTTTGGAGTAACTGCTGGCCTTGCTAGATGTGTGGTTCATTTTGTTTCTTCCTTCAGTGAGTGATCCCTTCACTGCCTTGGATGGTAAAGTGCCTAACCTTGTGCTCGTTTATGTCTGAGGCCAGTGTCAGCCAATGACTAACACTTGCTTGGGTTGTTGTTGTTGCTTGTTTTGCAGGTATTATGAGTGATGTCACAACTTACCCTTCGACGAGGGTGCGAAAAGGCCAAATTAGATGGGCCAAAGCGTTTGTCTCCAAGGGAGAAAACGAGCAGAGTCGCCACCAACGTTTATTTGAGGAAAACGCTAGAAAAAACAAAAAAATGTCTGCGAGTTTTAAAAATAAGGGTTCGGGAGTTGTTTATGTATAGGGAAGGTATTAGCACTGACGACAACCTTCAATTGAGTTTGCAAAACATGACTTCAAAATTGTGTATTTTCCCTTTTTATATTTCTTATTTATGGGGGTCGACAAGGGTCTTGCCCTTGCTCCTACGTATCCTCCGGTGCGATGAGAAATTCAAACCAACATAGTTCTTTAAGTCTGAATGTTTGTTGTGTTACATTATTTTTATGTTTTTTGAAAGATTGATTTTAATTACGAACAAAAGTCGTTTAAGGCGTTGGACCTTCAAACAATGTTTTAAGCTTTCAAAAGCAGAGAGAATCGTTAAGGCGTTGGACCTTGAAATGATTTCTTGATTTTGTTTATTAACCTTCAATTTGTTGTTTAAAGAGAACTTGCGGCACTAATGATCGGTTACAACTTACTTTACAAGAGAAAAGTGATTACCGATGATAGGAGAAGGAGATGAACACTGACCGGATAAAGAACGAAGAACGAAGAACGATTACAGTCGCAATTTGGTAGCTCCTCGGCCTTGTCTTTCTCTTCTTTCTTCTTCTTCTCTCTGATTGCTCTCAATGCTAGACCTCAGAACCCTCCTCTCAACCCCTCTTTACCCTTATTTATAGCAAAACAAGGCATTTGGGGTCATGACAGCTCGCCCAGGCGAGCTGGTCACTTCACCATGAAGTTATTTGGTGGCCCAAGCGAGCCAGAGGCATGCCTGGGCGAGCCAGGGTTCAGAAAAAGACTTAAAATGACCTTTTTGCCCTCCCCTTTGGGTATTTTTGCATCCTTGATCAAAACATTGGATGATCATCTGTTTCGCACTGTAACTAGCATTTAACACCGCAAGTCAACTAGCAAGGATCAGAAGATCAACAAACGATAGTCCCTGGACGAAATTAAGGTATGACAGTTGCCCCTCTTTACTGATCTTTTATTGGAAATAAAAGAGAAGTAAAGATAAGGACACTAATTTCGTTCGAGCGATCTTGCGATTCGACTGGGCAACTAGCGAATCAAGGAAGTGAAATTGAGAAAAACATGAGGACATTGAAGTTCTGTAGAGTGGAAGATATCTGAAGTTCATTTTTCTTTTTCTCTTTTTTTTTATATATTTTTTCATAGCATAGAAACAGAGAACATCGAGTCTTACGAATCACAAAGACAAGGACATTGAGTCCTATAAAAGACAAAAGACGTTAAAGTCTTTGAAATGTAAATGAACATATTGTCGTCTTTTGAAAGCATAACTAATTGAAGACATTGAAGTCTTTTGAAATGTAAATGAAGGCATTGTTGTCTTTTGAAAGCGTAAATGGCTGAAGACATTGAAGTCTTTTGAAAAGTAAATGAAGACATTGTCGTCTTGACAAAAGACATTGAAGTCTTTAGAATGTAAAGAAGACTGTGATATTCTTGACGAAAGACATTGAAGTCTTTAGAATGTAAAGAAGACTATGATAGTCTTGACAAAAAGACATTGAAGTCTTTGAAAAGTAAATGAAGACATTATCGTCTTGACAAAAAACATTGAAGTCTTTAGAATGTAAAGAAGACTGTGATAGTCTTGACAAAAGACATTGAAGTCTTTGAAAAGTAAAGGAGCAGATGACCTTGATTGTCTCTGCAAGACAACAAACTATAATAGTCTTTGAAATGATAATTGTGAGGACTTTGAGTCCCCTGAAAGATAAAAGACGAGGACTTTGAGTCCTATGAAAGATAAAAGTGAAGATTTTGAGTCTTAAGAAAGATAAAGGCGAGGACTTTGAGTCCTATGAATGATAAAAGCGATGACTTTGAGTCCTATGAAACAAGCCAATAAGTACTAGTACCAAAGGGCTCAACCTTATGAGAAAGCAAGAGGTTGAATCTTTGAGAGGGCCTCTCATCCTCAAAAGATAGGACATTAGATTTAGGAAATCGGTATATACAGAGAAGTCTATGCACTTATGAACATGATTTTTGGGATGCAGATGCATGCAACCTTCATCTTGAAATGCTAGTAATGCAAAATGGTTTTGAACCATGAAAATTGTGTAATGCTCATGACATTCTTTCCTATTTTTTATTTTGATTTTATTTTTTTTCTTCTTTTTTCCCTTTTTTTGTGGAAAATACAGATTGACTGTCTTTTTCTAAAAGATGTGATAACTCATGCAACCTCACCCTATCTTTTGCAAATCTCTTTGGGACTGGCTCAGAGTGTATGTTTTGTGTGATTTAGTCACTTGAAAATTTTGGAATGATGGCATGGGAGCCGTATGACATTAAATCAATTAACCGAAATATTGATCCTAGGGTTTTCCCCTTTTCTTTTAAAAACTTCGATTATTCTGCACAGCAAGAAAAACATAATTCTTTGGGATCGATCGTGCATCCCCTTGAAGGATAGCAATGAATTGTCACACTTTGGTATGTGACCAAGTGAAACTTTCCTGATTTAAGGTCATAGAGTGATACCAAGGGTCTGTCGATCCCACTAAAACTTGATGACATGGGCTGATCACGAAAGAATTTATAACGAAGCTACCCTTGGATTCGAAAGGAATCCCAAAGGAGTCTACATGAGAGACTAACATCAGATGTACCCTACTATCACAATTGTCTTTGGGCATTTTCCACAAGCCCTTGGTTGAATGAGTTTTCTTCTCAAATGTGCAAGTGTGAAAACTTGAGGATTCTCTCTTTTTTTTCCATATATTTTTCAACAATCATAAGCGTGTGCGGGTTTCATTTCAGAATCCCAACTTAAAAGAAACATTAGTCATTCCTTGATCCACATGGGCTTTATTAGGCTTGTAACGTGGTCAGGGGTAAGAGGGATATGAAAAAAAGGATTAGAGAGGCTCAAAGAGTGTTTGATGGTTATATTGAGTAAGAACCTTGAGAGTCTTGCTTGTATTTTATTCATTTCAACTTTTGAGTTGGGCTCTACTCCTTTTGTCTTATACATTAATCTTTTATTGCACTTTTGTGCCTTTCTTGCAAAATTTGGAGATCTTTTGTTTCCCCCTTTTTCTCACTCGCCTTTGGCGGATTTTGTTTTCTTCATTGTTGCCTAACTTCATGCATATGTTCTTTGCATTGCTCTTCCCGCTGGTTTAGCAATGGTTCCCACTCAGGGTTTCTATTTTGCTTTTGCTGTTTTTTTTTTATTGTTTTTAGAAAACAAGTATGCTTTGGCTCGGAAGTGGTAGCAATGGATAAACTAGTGTTTGGGATGTTGAAATATGGCTATGTGTCATTTCAAATCTTGACTTATATCCTTTTGTAGTTTGGATTTTGGGGACAAAACCTTAACAACATGCCCCTGATTTTTTTCTTTTTCCTTTTATTTTTATTTTTTATTACCCTAATTTTTGCATAGGCCGCTCTTTCGGGTTCTCGACCTATCGGGTAAGAACTTCTAATTTGCCCCTAGGTTCGCTCGAGGCTCATGCACGATGTCTCTCATTGGCCTAGTGTAGCTTGGGCAAACAAACCATCGGCTTACATTCACATTCCAATAAAAGTTAAATAAGCAAAGATGTAATTGAGAGAATGAGAGACATCAAATTTATCCATATTATTAGCATTATGACTGTTGTTTATAGTAATTTCATAAACTTGAAAATCCTAATGAGTCATTAGAGACATCTAAAAACAACTTTCACATTGCCCCAAGCATCATACACAGTATTGCTTGACAACATCAAAATTCATGAGCGATTATCCTCCTCAAATTTTAGCTAGCTCGCATCAATTAGACTTTGCACCTTATGTTTCAGGGTCATACAATGATCAATAGAATGCCCCGAAACTCCTCCATGATAAGCACATGTTACATTCAAGTCGTATCCTCAGAAAAATGAAGGTTGAGGAACCTTGGCTGGGGTCATGGCTACCATTGCATTATTGAGTAGATATGGGAGTAAGTTAGCATACGACACCGAAATTGAGGTGAATTCTACAAGCTTCTTTTCTAGAAAATTCCTTCCCCTGTTGGTATTTTGGTTTGTGTTAAGGGTGATGTTTGGTATTGGATGTGCGGCAGGCGGGATTTGTGGCTAATTTAGGTGTGGCCTTTGTGGATGATTGAGTGTTCTTGGTTGATAGGGTGGTGGGTAATGAGAAGGGCTGATATTGGCAGAGTATTGATATTGTTGAGCTGGTGGGAAATTTTGCCATGTAGGAACGACAATCATAGCATAGGTTCCTCCCTTTTTCTCATTCTCTCCATTGGCCCCAGGCTTCCCATTCATCAAAGCAGGATAATCAAGTTTTCCTCTTCTCAGACCCACTTCGATCCTTTCGTCAGCGAAAACTAAATCGGCAAAGCTTGAAGGCGTGTAATCCACCAACTTCTCATAATAGAACACTGATAATGTGTCTACTATCATTGTTTTCATCTCCTTCTCCATCATTGGGGGCATTACTTGAGCTGCTAGATCCCTCTACCTTTGGGCGTATTCTTTGAACGACTCATGCTTCTTCTTGCACAAGTTATGTAGTTGCATTCTATTCGAAGCCATATCAGAATTGTACTGATACTGCCTAATGAAGGAAACCATTAGGTCCTTCCAAGAATGGACTCGGGAAGGTTCTAGATTAGCATACCAGGTGACGGTTGCCCCAGTAAGATTTTCCTGGAAGAAATGCATCAACAATTTTTCATTTTTCGAGTATGACCCCATTTTCTTGTTGTAGATCTTCAGGTGATTCTTGGGGCAAGTAGTCCCTTTGTACTTATCGAAATCTAGCACCTTAAACTTCGGAGGGATGATGACATCGGGTACAAGGCACAACTCTGCCATGTCAGCAAAAGCATGACCTCCGCCTCCTTCAATGGCCCTCAGCCTTTCCTCTATATGATTGAATTTTTCCCTTTCCACCATGGCAAGAGGGACTATTCCCATTACAAAAGGCAAGGGTTGTGGTTGTGGGAGGTACTGAGGGCCCTCCAAACTTTTTGGTAAGGGTACGCCACAAAATGCCTGCCCCTCAGTGAAATATTCGAGGCAAGGCTCGGAGTCGACTAGATTGTGGTCTCGAGATGCTTCATGTGTCTCCCCTATGGGTTGAGAGACATGCGCATGATCATATTGAGGGTGTTGGCTCTCAATGGGCATAGATGCAGAGTTGTTGTCATCCTCATTGGGAGTGTGTGCCACATTGAGTGGCGTATAGTTGGGAGGCAAGCCGTATTGTGGGAAGGAATGCTTGTTTTGAACCTGCACAAAATGGGGGCCGCCCATACTTCTTAACAGTTTGCCTCCTTGACCTACCATATCCGAGGCAGGATGATTTACTTGATTGAGGCCCGATAGGTGAGTCGGGTCTACCTCAATGGCGACACTCGTAGTGGTGACCACAGCCGCATTGCCCTCCATGATTTTCTTCATGCTCAACACGACCTCCATCATGGCGGCCATTTGGTCTTTCATGGCTGCCATTTGGTCTTTCATGGCTTCCATGTCAGCCTTCATCTGGTCTTGCACCTCCTCTACTTCACTCATTACTCTAGCTCTGGCACGTGTTTGGTAAGGGCACCGTAAAGTGCATTCTTTCCTTTTGATTACAATAATTACAGTTCTGATTTCAAGGAAAGAATGTAATGAGTAATGCCACCAATGTGAAAAGAAAAAAAAAGCATGGATGTATGTGAATGATGCATTGTTGAAGTGCTGTGAATTTTACATAGGACATAAAGTCGAATCAATTTAGATTTTCATTAAAACAACATGGTTCATCACATATTGTCAAAGTGAAACTAGAAATAAAACATGGACGTCACGAGTCCTTGATTTTTTTGTAAATCATTTATCTCAATCATGTGTTGGTATAGACAAAGAAGCGATGTAACTGGATCCATCTTCTGCCCCAACTTTTGCAAGTTGGTTACTTCCATACTTGACCTTGACTTGATGAACCTTTCCTTAAAAACATGTGCTTGGTTCAACCCCATAATCCAAGGAATAGAAATTTTGATCGCCAATACTTCGACAACATATCATAGAGATGAATGACTTGGGCACACCTATGCTATGCATGACACATGTAATTATGAGATTGACATGAGATGTTCGAAGAACCACCATTTCCTAGTTAACCATGCATTAGGTACCATGTTCACATGATTTTCAATCATTTTCCTAGAAAAGTGGGTGTATAATCCCAACATGGTTGGTTTATAGCCATCATTATGGTACCCAACACATGTAACTAAGAATATGGTGTAAACTTTCATCCTTAATTTTGACTTTCTTCTTGTTCTTTTTGTTCTTGTTTTTCTTTTTCATTTCTTTTTTTTTTTTTTGCAAAGGAAAATGCAAGGATCATGCATGCAAACTGTGGAAACATAATGCGTGCAGTTGGTGGAACAAAAGCATGCTAAATGAAGGTATATGACAATGCAATGACTTATGCAAATGCAATGTATGAATATGACAAATGCTAAATGCAGGAATGATGTGTCCATTAAGATGCCATGAAGAGATGCATGATGCAATCAAGGAACAAGCCAGGGTAAATTTGCTATGTGCCCCTAATTCAGGAATCTAATGGAAAGGATCCAAAAGTCCCTTTCTAGTGACAACTCCCAAGGGTGTTTTCATGTAACTTTACTGGCTTCTAGAGATATCATCCTCTTAGGCAATACACTGTGGCGATAGGGACTATCAGCGATAATGCATCACTAAAAGTGGAAAACTCTAGACGAGGCTTCACTGTTATCAAGCAAGTCGGAGACCCAGCATGACCACAGATTGACCTTTACTCCTTATGGCTCACATAGACGTAGGTATAGGGCATAATATCTCAATGTGTGCGAGGTGTAGGTGTCATGTGTGCGTAGAAAAAATATTCCTAACTATGAATGTAATCGATAGACAAACACACACCAAACACAACAACATAGCAAAAGTTATATACAAAATATGGACAAAACAAAAGATAAAAGGGAAAAAGGAAAATAAATAAAGAAGAAGTCATGATAAAAACATTGCACACTGATCAAATGACTTAACTCTCTAACGGTCCCCAATCGAGTCACCAACTATCGCAACCTACCATTCGGCGAGGGTGCGAAAAGGCCAAATAAGATGGGCCAAAGCGTTTGTCTCAAAGGGAGAAAACGAGTGGAGTCGTCACCAACATTTATTTGAGGAAAATGCTAGAAAAAACCAAAAAAAAAGGTCTACGAGCTTTAAAAATGAAAGTTCGGGAGTTGTTTATGCATGGGAAAGGTATTAGCACCCCACGCATCTGTCACAAGGGATAGAAACCTTCAATCGAGTGTGCAAAACATGACTTTAAAATTGTGTATTTTCCCTTTTTATATTTCTTATTTTTTGTGGTCGACAAGGTTGTTGCCCTTGCTCCTACGTATCCTCCGGTGCGATGAGGAATTCAAACTTACGTAGTTCTTTAAGTCTGAATGTTTGTTGTGTTACATTATTTTTATGTTTTACATATGAACAGAGGCAGTAGTATTTCTAATAATGGACTTGACAAAAGAATTCAAAAGATTTGAGAAGACATAGAGGCCATCTTGGCTAAGAGCACCTCTAAGAAGGATGGAACCATCAACCTAAGATTTAACAACACAATGAGATGAGTGAAACTCAAAAAAGACATTATTATCTTTGGCATACTAACTCGCACTAACTAAGTTCTTAGTTATGTCAAGAACACGCAATAGATTATTTAGAGTTAATTTAACATTAAAGGCAAAAGGAGAATTAAAAACTGTTGAACTAGTGGAAATAATAGGCAAACCTTGACCATTTCCAAAGAAAACATGCTCATTGCCCGAGGTTGGAATTTCATTCATCAAGTTCTAAGGAGATACAGTGACATGATGAGTTGCCCCAAAGTCAATGTACCAATTCTGTGATTGTTGAGTAGGATTAGCATTGGCTAAGTAGGCCTAAGGAGCTTGTGCATTTTGTTGTGACTGAGAGTTATTGTCCTGGTCTTTAGAATTAGACCTTTGATAAGAGTAGTTTTTGTGCTGATTCCAAGACTGGTCTTGATTATACTGATGAGCTACATAATTTGGATTAAACTTGTGATAGCAATCAATTGCATTGTGGCCAAACTTGTAGCAGACTTGACATTGTATTTTATACCTATCAGTATTTCCATAATTTCCAGCATTTCCATAATTCTTGTGGTCACCATTTTCAAAATTCTTGTTCTCATTATTTCCATAGTTTCTATTATCATTGTTACCATAATTTTTGTCTCCTCTATACCCATAGCCAGACCTGTCACCTCCTCCTTAGTAATTAGAGGATCTGCCTCTATCATTGTGTTGAGTAAATTGCACTTGAGGTGGTGAATCTAAATCAATATCCTTTATCTTTGCTGTTTGAGCTCGAGTTAAATTCAGTCCAGGAGCAATAGCATTTTCTCTTAACTTTTCAAGCCTTTTTCTCTTGAGCCAAAAGAAGAGCTTGGACCTCCTCAAATTCAAACTAATCAATCTTGTTGCTAATTGCAGTAACTAGTGATTCATACTCAATTGGCAGACCTTCAAGAATAACATCTATTTGTTCCTGAATAGAAATAGTTTGTCCAATAGCTAGTAAAGAATCAACAATTGTCTTTATACGAGTGAGAAATTCACCTATGGAGTGTTCACCTTTTCTGGTATTCCTAAGTTCCATGTGAAGGTATCTGGATTTTTCTTTTGTCTTAGCATGAAAGTGATTATCTATATTTTCCCATACTTGATGTGCATGAACACAACCAACAACTTTTGACAAAATTGCCTCAGATAAGGACGACTGAAGCCAAACAAGTAATGACTGGTCTTGATATTCCCATGCTGCATAAGCTGGATTTTCTTTATCCATGTCTGCATATTCTTGTGTAAGATTCTTTGGAGGAATAAGAGGACTGACAACAGAATGTTGAAGACGGTGAACCTTTAGAATTGGTTCAATTTATTGTTTCCAAAGAAAAAAGTTATCATCTATAAGTTTAGTCGTAACATGATATGCAAAATTATTGACAACACCCGAGGAATTAAATGGACCTCTAGTCACTGGAACAACATTGAACGGTGATGACGACATAACAAATACAGGAGGCGAAATCGAACAAAAACAAGAAAACACAACCATGAACCTGATATGGAGATTACGAGAAACAAAACTTTAACACTTCAACGCTGAGATCATGATGCAAAAGGAAATCATGATCAATGAAGAAACAAAATTGCAAACCAAAAACCACATCTGAACAGATTAAAAAATTGACCAAAGAAGACACAACCATCGAAAAGCCAAACAAAATGAAAAATCAAGGATTTGCTTGAATCACATGAACAAAAATAACGAACTTAATAGAATACATTGGCGCAAGAAAAAAAATAGGATCAAACTACCATTGAAGGCTTTAGGAAGCTTTGGATACCATGAAGAAATTCATATCAGTGAAAGAGAAAGAGATAAAACTGAAAGCTAAGAAACTGTTATTGTATTATGAAATTGATCAGCTACAACTAAATGCTTAGCAGTGTATTTATAAAAAATTCTAACTACATAACAATTAGTCTAACTAACTAATTGTTATGCTATGTTAGCAATGACTCGACTGCTAACTAACTAACTGTCTATGTAACTGACTAACTGTTATGCTAAGTCAACAATGACTCAGCTACTAACTAACTAATTGTCTATATGTATTATTTAGTTAGGCTTTAACCTTGTCATTTTTCATTTCTTCATGAATGTCATCAGGATCCCACAACCGACCGTGGCTTCCATTTTTGCTAGACTCTCGACAAACAACCGTTCGTTCTTTTTCTTGTAAACTATCATGCATAGCTATAAATTTATCTTTAGAGAAAGTTATAAGAGCTTTATCTTTCAGCCTTTCTAACTCAATAAAGACTGAATCTACACTTTCACTTATATTAAGATTTTAGATGTCCACCAAAGAAAAATGCAAGATCTAGAAAAATTTGTTGCTCTTTGGGATCTAGATCATCATAACTCAGTTTCGTTCTATCATAAACTTCTTGAAAAGGTATTTTTTCAAGCTGGTCTAACTCATTTCCACATACTTCCTAATTTTTTGCACGAAGAAGATGAGTCAACTCATAACTAATGGAATGCCTTTGGCGTAATTAACCATCGCTTTTGATAGGTTGTCATACTCCCTTTGATCATGACATTGGTTAAAGGCATTCAAATTGAAAAGTTCAAGTGCTTGATTGAAACTGAATTCTCTAAGTAGGTATATCTCATCAGCTTTGTTAGCTTCAAGAATTTGCTTATCTCTAGTTGTTACAATGATTCTACTATCTGATCCAAAATTATCAAGAGTTCTCAGTAATTTTTCTAGGTGATTTGAATCATTCACATCATCAAGAACAATAAGAACTTTCATTCGACCAATTCTAACAATATCATTGGGCAACGAATTTGGTGTGTCAATTTTAACAACATTTCCTAGTAGTTCTGAAAAAACTTTTTCCTTCAAAGAAATTATCCCATGTTTCCTTGATTGTTCTCTTTCATTAGCTAAAAATAAACAATCATCATATTCAGACCGTAGTTTAATGAATACTTTTTCCGCAAGGATTGTCTTGCCAATACCTCCCATACCCCATAATCCAGTAAGACAGATGTCTTGGTTCTTTGTGTATCAGCAATTCCACATCTGTAATTTTTTTGTCAATTCCAACCAGTCCTTTCAAGTTAACCAGGGGTTTATGCAGCCTCATCAGCACAACATCGATAATTTCTTTAACCAACTCAGCATCAGTTCTGGATAACACACACAAAGAGAGAGAAAGTGTGTGTTAAAACTAATGTGTCTTTTATTTTGTGGGAGGGGGGGCTTCATTTTTTCCTTCTTAGTGGGATTCCTTTAGAGATCACGAATAAATAATAAGGGCCTTGTTAGATGTATCTAGAAATCTGAAAACAAGTACCATTTAGAAATTGAATATGTTTAAATGTATTACATGGTTGTAACTAAACCACTAAATTTAATGGACAACAAAATCAGAATTCTAGCATAGTGGCAATGACTAATAAGCGTATATTTTGACATATGCAATGTGATGTATTAGTTTAAGCAACCACGTGACAAAATGCATATAACTATATAACAACTAGAAAATATTAAGGGAAAAAGGAGCTTACCGATTTGACGACACAATCCCGGATACCTTAGCAGTTTTCTTCTAAGCATATCTCTCCAGAGTTGCACTACGTTGGTCTCATATTTTCTTCCATGCTCAGCAAATGCATTTATCTAACTCTCAAGTTGATGTCCTATATCTGCGGGTTCCATTTTGCAGAAAACAGGGATTACAGTCTGTCCATATTTATCTCTGCATTCAAGTATTGTCACGAGTTCTTCTAAGCACAAACGTGAAGATGCATAGTCCGGTCAGAATATGATCAACGAAATGAATGATTCTTCCATTGCTCTAACAAGTGATGGCGATATTTCTTTCCCCTTCTCAAGCTTATCATCTACAAAAGCATATATTTTCATGTCAAAAGCCTCAACCAAATGGCTAAGAAACCCGTTGCGGATGTCCTTGCCCCTAAAGCTAACAAAAATATCATACTTTATTTGAGTAGTAGTGTTGTTGTTTGACATGGTTTTTTCCTCTACACCCTTCAGTTTTGAAAATAACCAAGAAAAACAGTACCCAGAGAAATACGATATGGTGTTGGATCGGAACAAGTGCACACAGGATCTGTCTGTCTCTAGTCTCTACACTGAAATATGTATGAGCTACAAGGTAAACTGCAAAGAAAAAGAAAGTTAGAAATGAAGTGAAAAAATCAGAGTTTATAAAACAAAAAACTTGATATCTACAACAACTTGAAATGCTGAGGAAGGAAGAGGATGTGATATGAGAAATACAATACCAGCTTCTTCCTTTTCTTTGGCCAAAAATTAATAATGGGTTGTAGTCCATATGGATCTGTGATAATTTTGATTGATTTGTTCATCTTATCATGAGTAGTTGCACTGCACATAGTAGGGTTCGGTCCTAACACTCTTCTTTCTTAAATTTTTATGGGACCGAGTCAAACAGCATGCTTTTGGATTATACTGTGTGCACTTTACACCCGTATTTTACAACAGAACTGTCATTTGACATTGTCAGCATAGATAGGTGCTTATTGCAAATGTGTGAATTGTACATTGCTATTTACATCCCTTCCTTCCCTCCCCTAAGCAAAAAGATTAATATTGATACTTTGTAGCCAAAATTTCACACAAGATGAGTCAAGAGATGGTTACGACAAAGTAGAATACAAAAAGATACTATACTACGCGGCTCAGCGCACCTAAAATAAAAAATACCGAAGAAAACATATCAACCACTGAGGATGAATAGGAAAAAAGCCACTCTATACCACTGTATTACAAAGGCTTTGGAAAAAACCCTCGAGGAAGATTGAAGATTGTTAAAGTATAAGATGAAAACCTCCAAAGTGTTTATCCTCTTGATTGTACAACAAAGTTAAACCATTTAGAATCAACCTAGTCATAGAAGTTGGAATAGTATATATGAGATCTCATATTCATATTTCAGTGACCATTGTCCACCAAAAAAGTTTGTATTTAGAGTAATATTAGCTTGTTAAAAATAAGTTTTATATAGAACACTTACCTATTGTCAATCTATCTGTTATCAAATTTTAATCAAATACAATGAGTTACTTTGTTAATATTCTACTCCCTTCTCTTTCATACTGATAAAAAAAAATACTCTACTCTTCTTTGAGCTCTATGATGTGGGACCACATCACTTAGGTGTTGCGTCTCTTCTCACTTTTTGAGAGTTTGGAAAATACCTATATATCACTAAATAAAGAAGGAAAAAACTTGTAAAATACTTTTAATCTCTCCTAACTTTAATCTAAACATTAACAAAATTATGAATAATAATACCTATATTTCACTTTTCAATTCACCATTTGATTATGGACCCATAGCCCTCTAAGGTATTACTGTGGGCTTTAGATGGATCAAATGGTTCTTAAAAATGGTACACCGTAAACCACCTATAAAGGTGGCCTACTGTGGCACGTCTCTAAAAACAACTAAAATCTCAACTAGGTTGAATTCTTGAGGATGAGATGGTTACATGGAATAGTCGACATTAAAAATCTCAACTAAAATTTCTCAATAAAACATTTAAAAAAGTTATACCCCGGCATTAAATCAAAATTAAATCCTTACTCATTTACCATAATTGAGATTTTCAGATGATATTACAATTTAATCACAATATCAGCTGAACTAGGATACGAACAGAAATCCAAGCATCAACGCAGTCCAACTGATAAACAAAATGGACATTATAGACTATTACTGCTACAAGTTAATAATTCTACCATCCAAGAGGGGAAAAGATGAAACTTATGGTTCTATCATGTTAGAAAAAACTTCTCATTCCTCCTCAGAGCCTGAACTTTCTGCAGCTTTACCATGTTTATTCACAGTGCCATTGGCAGCTTGTTGCTTATTTTTTGTGTTCTGATCATCCTCTTCATCTTCACTGTACTCACTCTCGTAGTCATCATCATACTCTTCATCCTCGTTGTCCTCATCCTCCTCAACTCCATCCTCCATGATAGGTCCTTCATCAGCCAAAACAGCAGCCCTGGTGCCAGCCCGAGTCCGTTTCAAAACTTTGAGCTTTAAATTTGTCCTTCTGTCACAGCCCAACCAAGAATCACACAAACAATAGCAAGTCAAACTGTAGTTACCCTCTGATGGGGCCTGGAACTTGCCCAATACTAATCTAGAGCCCCCTTTCACCTTCTCAACTGCTTCTGCAACTGCCTTACTGGTCTCCTTCACATTTGCTCCTGACCCCTCCATAGACTCCTCAATTGCCTTAGATGCAGAAGTTACAGCAGCAGCTTCATCCATGAAACTAACCTTCTGAGAAAACCACACATTATTTGAAACAGAATCCGCAAGCAAAAACCAGTAATTTTCTTCCTTATGAAATGGGTAGTAGGGGGCATGTGGAAGGGCACCAATCAGGCCATTACCCCTTTTAACATTTATCCAAGCATGGAGGGTCACAATGTCACCCTCTTGTATACCCTCTTCACCTTCAGTCTCACAAGTTACCTCAAGTGTCAAGGAAGGCATCATGTCCAGTACCGTCTCAATGTCTTGCACTTCCGTAGAAGATAACCCACCTGTTTGAATAAGCAGGTCAGCTCGCTCCAGAGAGTCCATGTCATGAAGTTCCTGAAATGTTCTCACCTGCATTATCAAGAAGAGAAATGCTTAGTTCCAACACTCAATGTCATGGGATCAATTTGGAAATTCAATATGACCAACATAAAAACAAAAAAGAAATTCAACATCTGAATTTCAAATAGCCAATAGTCACTATACAGTATACACAACTTTGGGTTAATTGTGCATAAAAGAGATAGCTAGGCAGTTTAAGAAAAAAATAAAAATAAGATAAATCATTGATCCTAAAACTAGTCATTCAACCACTAAAGATAGGATCCAATCCAATAAGAATTCCCCATTTCAAAAATCGGACATTAAGGTTTCCTCTCATCCAACTCAAGTAGTTACACCTAATTAAAATAAAGCAAATGGTTTCCACTTTCAAATTCTATAAAACCTCTAACCTAGATTAAAAAGAGGGGGGCGGGGGGGGACCAATCAACATTTCCTAGACGCATTCTTTGTTTCTAGATTTTCTTAATTATTTATCCATTTGTCAATTTTGAGAACACTTAGCAGAAATAAAATTCCATTAAATTGGATCCAAAAAGTGGCTAATTAGCTAGTTAGATACGCAGGAAATATGTGCATAAAAGGTTTGTTGATATTTTATCTGAGGTCAATGTTAAAGATCTCTACACCATGTAACTACAGGTAAACAGCATGGACACAAAAATCCACATCCAGACCAGGGAAATTTAATCATTTACCAAGGTCATGAATAATGTTGACATACCTTGCGGGCCACCTTCTTAATAATAATAGTCTCACTTATATGTGGCAACTGCAGAAATGGTGCAATTCCTTCAGGTGATCCACCAGTAGACTTTCTAGCACTAAGAGGAACAGCCTGCATAGGTCATACATCAAGAAAAGCACATCATATAAATAATGATTTATTAAAAAGCAAAGCTAAAAATAATAATTGATGATATATTCAGTTAAAATGCTTGGCTAAACAACACAAGAAAAATGAACCTGAACAATGAGCACTTCACATTTCAATATTTCATAAAAGTGTACCAATAAGACACCTTTCAACCTAAACCAATATTATCAATGGCGGGTGGTGGAACATGGGGGAAGGCCAAAATTCCACCATATAAACATGCCATCATGGCCTATGGCACTGTCATGGCAGGCTTCCCTTCACAAATTGCCTATGGCGGTTGGCAGAAAAACCGCCACACCATTCTGCCATGGTGGCCATAGCACCACCATTTAACAACACTGACCTAAACTAAGAACATATCAATGTGGAACATTTGTGTAGCATACCCAATTGTCTTGTTCTTGAAGCTAATAGACATCACTCATCAGCATATGAACCAAAAGATGCTAGAGGAAAAAAATGAAAAAAATTTGGTTCCCATTTTACTTGTAGGATGATCTATGATGTCAACAAGCACATTTTAAAATCTAAAACAGAGCAAATATTTTTATATTAATTAAAAAAATTAATTTTTTACTTCATAAATTTTTTAACATAAAACTATTTATTATTTTTTACTCCATTATTTAATTTTCTTGTTAGATGAAAAATTATTCAACTTTACAATTGGGTGTCAGACAAGTGAAACCGTGAAAATGAATTAGATAGCTTCTCCTTTGTGCACTGTAATTACCTCCCAAATCATGCCTCAGATGGGATGAATTTTATTTAGGTGGAAGCCACAGAATTTAAACATTTTTTCCTTCTAATTCACCATAAACAAGCAAATGAAATTGTGTAAATCTCTTCTAATTCACTCCCTTCAAATTCTTTCCCTCATAAATCAATGAAAACAAGGCATAAATGTAACAGAAGAATATGACTTGCTTAAAACTAAAAATATGGCAAGGTGCAATTGGAGAAAAAAATGACTGCGCAGAGCAAATATACTTGGCTTCAAACTTAGATTCATCACCTGGACGATACATTGAGAAAGCTCAACAACACCAATTGCAGGCCTCAGCCATCCATGGCCCTGAGCATTCCGTGGTATAACTGCCATCTTTTAAAGAAAGTAGAGCATTAAAGAAGGTTCAGAAATGCAAATATCACAGCTTCAAGACTATAAATCCAGAAATAGAAATATCATATACATCATATAAGAGAATGATGACAAGCAAAACTTCATGATTACAATGAGCAACCAGTATGTATGATATCATCTTTAATTATAGGTATGATCTTTCTTTTGGTACTGTAAATCTCAGTGATCCATTATCCTACTTATTTCTCTACCTTCTAAGGTAAGCTAGTATTAGCATACAAAAGCTACCAAAACATTTCAAGAGCACACAAGAATAGCTTAAAATAAATGCCATATGTATCATTTCACTTAATTAGGATTTCAGATATTTTCCAGGAAAGTGATTGGTTATACTTTTGCCATGTCCTTCATGATTGAGTTTGGGAATAGGATTTTGTCACACACTCACATGTCTCTAACATTTTGCATCTTACATTAAAAAACTCAAGGTTGACAAGTGTCTAAGAGTCAACAAAAATAAAAATCCATAAGCTGGACACAAGGCACCCCAGGCATGAGCACTGGCAGGAAATGATTCTATTTATATTGGGTAATTCTAAGAATTTAGTGTTCAAATATTTCTATATTGATGCAACTTTTGAATTGTGATTGCAATTTGCAAAAGACAGTGCAGACTTAAAGTGAACAGCATAATTAAGAAAACATGAGCATTGAGTCTACTTAGATACATAAGATCAAATAGTCAGTTAGTCACCTTAATTAATTCTTCAAGTAGGCGGGGTGCTGTTTCTAAAATTCGTCTGAAATCACTTTGTAAAGATGGAGACAAGGCTGCAAGTTCACGAGTCAACTGAGCTTGAACTAACAGCTCTGTCTGAAAGAAAATAGGATATATGTGAGCATATAAAAGGCAGAGAAATCAGAATAGAACACTTGTATTCCAAGAAAAAATATGAAGCACTTCATTAAGCTTAGCCATACAAGAAGATACCTTAACCAGTGCAGGATGTTGCTTCCAAAATTTAGCCTGCTCCTGCTTGATGTTTTTGAGGTCAAGATTCAACTCACTCCTTACCAACATAAAAAGCTTCTGAAGAGGTTCATCATCAGTCCTACGAACTGGAATTTCCATATATTCAGCAGCCTTGATGAAGACATCCATGACTTTGCTGTACCACATAATATTCACAAATAATTAAACTTTGAAAGTTTAAAGTATAAAAGATAGCTATTGTATGAATTGGGAGAGGGGGGCGGGGGGATAACTCAATTTTAAATCTATTACAACATAATATTCCAAAATACCAATGTCCTTACCAGTAGTATCATAAGAAAGGGTTAAATAAAATAACCTGTTACTTTACTGTTTTCTTTTCAATCTCAATATTTCATCAATATTGTAGTGCAATTCAATCTTGTAAATTCAGTATGGGATGGAAAGGGGTTTTATAAACTTTTTTATTTTGTACAAACATCCATTTGCAAACTAACACATTCACACAGTGTAAAGACTAAACAAACATCAATAACAAAAGCTAATAAATGAAAAAATTCAACGGCTGTCAACATAAAATTCAGATCTCTATATCCTCAAAGAATAATGGCAAGAATAAAGACTGACAGAGCTTAACTACATAAACAATGTATATATACCTGGGGGCCAAAGAAGGCTTCATAAGGTAATAGTAAGTAGAAAGTGTTTGATGCATCACATAGTTTCCGGTATACTTTGATGATCTGGAGAGATAAACAACAGCAATGACCAATGGCAAGAGAATACACACACCAACAATCCAAAGCAGAAGTATTCCACCAGATGCCCCATCAATATTTAGCAGGAACTGAGGAAGAGCTATACCCATTTGGAATCCCTGCAATTAAATATCATGTATATTTCAACAGCATGTAAACAAAAAGATAACGAGCCACTTAGCATTTTCCATAACCTTATGTTTTATTACCTGCCTGCCATCAGGATGGCCATATTTTTCATAATTTTCACGAGCTATTGGATCTGTAAGAGCTTGATAAGCTTTGGCAATGTACTCAACGAAGTACTTGTGTGCCTCTAAAATAAAAGGAATGAAAATATATCAGTTACATAGGCAATTGTAGGAAGCCGACATTCCTGCAAACATCAAAATTTGCATTGCAACAATAAGAAAACTAAACAACTGAAACACCTTCAACCTGGATCCGGATTTTTATCTGGATGGTATTGAATAGAAAGTCTCCTATACTTTTTCTTTATTTCAGACTCAGCCGCTCCAGGCTCTAATCCTAGAATATTAAATGGATCGAAAATTTCAATCTGCATAAAATTTACAAGAAAAAATTCAGAACATGCACCGGTGGAACTCTCAGCCAATAAGTAAAATGTTATACCACAAACACAAGATCCCTCGATACTAATTTCATAACCCAAGCACTGGAATAGCTGAATTCATTTGAACTTTCTAATTGTTTACCTCACGACTCATGGTCTTTATGTAATAAACCAGAACAATCATAACCACCCAAAGTAGTAACAATGTAAAGTTACTACAGGTTGAGACATTCGAAATCTGCAAAACCAAAGGGGAAAGAGAACAAAAATCAGAAGGAGAAACCAGATGTCAAGACAGAATTAGATATTAAATATCACAAGTATATAACCAAGCAATCATTTAAGAAAAATAACGAGATACACGTAGCAGAAAATGATCTCACCCTCTTGAATATCGATTTATGGTACTTCCCGGACCGCGAGCACTCAGAGCAATGACAGTGAATGCTCTTTGATTTCTTACTGGCAGCACGGCACAACTTTGTTATTGTATATGGCACAATAGGAATGGCCATTATCGTCAAAATGAATATTGGGAACAGTGCACTATTCTCCTCTGAAGCAGCCATCGTTCCCTTCTGCACCCAACAACCTCAAAAGGTTACCAGGCCTGCAAAGGCAACTCTCGTTATTGCCCACAACCCAATCTCTCAATCTTTCGTCAGAACAAAAATCAGCAATTACAAACCAATCCACAGAATACAAGAATCAGAAAACACGCACATACACAAATAAAAAATAAATAAAAAAGTTCCTGCAGCACTCACTATAATTAAACAAGTAGCAAAAGACCTATCAGAATATGAAAAAATTGAGATTATCAAATAGTGTCTCTCAACAAAAACCCAAATCAGGTTTCTACATTAAGGATTTTAAGGGAAAACACAAATTGTCAAATTCGAATAAAAAAAACAGCACAACGAACCATACACACACAAAGCAGCTTCAGTTACAGTTAAAGACTAACAGAGTATACGTATGGTTCAGACAGTGCGTGGATTGAGAATCACCAAAAACCTAAAAAGTCATGAATTGGGAAATCGAGAGGTTTAATTTGACGAATCTAATTGAAACCGAAACAGAGATGCAAGCGAATCGGAAATGAAATCAGAGAGATCGAGAAGGAAAAGACATGCAATTGAGAGAGAGAGAGAGAGAGAGACCTGAGTCTTGGGATTCGAAAAAGTGGAATGAAAGGTCAACTTGGATGGGAGAGGGAAATAGGAGGAGATGGAACCTCAGAATACAGGACTCAGCATTGAGATCAGACCGCAGCAACAGAGAGAGGGGACAATTATATAATTTTACGCCTTAAATATTATTATTTTAGTCCTTGTGAAATTAATGCATTCTTGATTTTAGTATCAATAAAATTATTTTCTCGTTTATCTTTTTATTGACTAAATTTACTTTCTCATTATCAATTCGATTAAATATTTAGAGAAAAAAAATTATTACCATTATCTTCAAATACTACTTGTGATATAAATAAAAAGTTATAAATTGTAAAAAAAAAAAATTGTGAGATTTTTATACTAAATAACATATAAATATATTTATAGGTGTTTATTGAATGTTAAGGTCTATTTGATTCTCATGAAATTTCAGAATCAACTTAACTAAAATTTCTATGTACTAACAAAAATATCCTCACTAATAATATATATTTCTTTTAGAATATGTATATAATGGATCTTCCATTCATAAAATGAAAAAGAAAAAAAAAAAAGGATCATCTGTGTGTGAGCAAAATATCTTGTTTGCTACTAATATGGATTAGTAAGACCGTAGGAGTGTTAATTAAACAGCTAAATTCATCTTAAAAATGGATCAAAATAAAAATTTAAGAAACCAAAATATTGAAAATGTGTATTTCCATTATTCAACTTTAATTTTTTTCCGTTTTTCTTTTAAATCGAATTGAATCAAATATATTTTTTCCAAAAAAGATTTAGTTCACTTCATTGAATAGGATAAATGAGTATTACAAATCTCTTGATATTATCTCTAATTTGTATGAATAAGAAAATTAAATATATTTTAATGAGTACTAATATTTTGAACCTTTTATAGTATTGAACAAAATAAAAAATTATTAAATATAATAAAAATTCATAATAAATAAATAATTTTAAATATATAAATTATATTATAAGGAAATTTGTTATAAATAATATTTTAACATGTAAATTATATTTTTAATTTATGATAAATAATTATATTGAGATGCCATGCTACTTTTAATTATTTTTAATATACTTTTATTAGTTTGCAAAATTATTTAATAATATTTTCAACTTTTGATAAAATAATAATAGTAATAATAATATATGATTTTTTATTTTAAACATTTTGGTTAGGTAATATTATAAGTTTATGATATTCACAATATATGATCAATTCACTATGAATAATATAAATAATTTTTATAGGAGGTTTGTAACGTAGTTATTATCATGAGCAATATTTAATATTTAATGAATCTATTACTTATATAAATGATAATTCAAAAGGCTAATCATATTTCATCAATTGGTTATTTAGTTCTCAAATTAAAAAATAACTATGGAAAATATATAAAGTTAAATTAAAATTTTAAAAATCATAAAATCTAACCAAACTGTATATTATTTTTGTGTTTGGTTTGAAATACTATTTTTTATTTTTATTTTGTGCAAAAAGCACCCTCCAAAACGATAGTAAAACCGTAAACAAACACCCCTTGTAAAGTTTCATAAACCCACGTTACTAAATTAAGTCTACGTTCAATTTCAACACCTCCAAAACTTTTTTCTAGGATTTCTCACACTAAAGAAAGTCAGCAAAAGCAATTTGTCTCCACACCCATAATACACTCAACACTAGATAGAGGATGAACATGAAGAGTAGCAACTAGCGAACTTTGTCATAATAGTCGATCGGGCTTCCCCCTTCATGGTAGTGTTGTTTTTCATCACTGTTTGTTTTGTGTTGTCTGTCATAAGTTCTCCATTTTCTCTTCTTTTTTTGTCGGATCTTTTGCTTGTCTTTCGGACACACACACGCAAAAAATAAATTCACGTGATTAAATCACTTGTCAAAAAATTACTAATAGGAATTAGTAGCTACTACTAAAATCATCCTCAATGCAAAAGATACCGACATATTAGTCTACTATATTCGGTAACAACGTGGCATGGTTTGAGTACACATGGCTTGTCATGTAGTTAGGCCATATGTCACAAGCAAATACCTTAATGTTAACGGAGAAAGTTAATGGAATAATGATTGATTTATTGCATTTTTTAATTTAATTTTTTGTTTTTCAAAAAGAACAAATTTACTATCATCTCATAATTGTAAAGACCAAATTAAGTATTTATTCTTAAAAGTTAAAGACCATTGCTGTAAAATTCCAAGAGACAATTTGATTTTGTTGTATTTAATTAAAAAATGAAATAAATGCAATCTATATTTTTTTTAATTTTAAATTCAAATTGTGATTGAAATCCATTAATTAAATAAATTTGGCTTTGATAGATTTAATATTTAATCACAAAAAATGATTTTATAATTATTTATTTTTGTTTTCAAGATGTTTTTAAAAATTTAAACACTTTCGATTTAATAAATACTACTGAAAACCAATCGCAAGTTTAAACACACACAAAAAAAAATGTTTTATAATTATTAAATATTGTGAGTAATTGAAGGTAGATACCAATCAGAATTTAAAATGATACAAATGGTATTAATTAGAATTCTAAGATACATAAAAGGCCTAAAACAAAAACAAAATAAATGTTATACCATTTGTGTATAAAATTTGAAATTCAAATTCAAATTGTGGTTGAAATGCATTTCTTACAAGTTGAACTTTGAATTCTTTCTTTTTTGAGAAAGAAAAGAAGAGTCCCTAGGAAGGTGTTCCATCAGAGAAATTCACTTGGCAAAATGAGAATGATACTTGACAAAAGTTTCCTCCAAATGCACTTGCAAATGTACATAGGAGATTGATTGATTTATTAACTATAATGTTTTATTAGTTATATGTAAAAAACTAAAAGGAAGTGATAAATTTATGTAATTATGTTCACACAAGAGATGGGCGAGATTGATGGAAGGTTCCAGAATGTGAAGGGTTTGACTGAACACAAAGAGGAGACAAAAAAGTTGTTGGAGATTTAAAGCACCCACGTTTGGAAGGAGGTTCCGAATTGAAGTAGTGGGCTCATGTTGATAATGGTAATGCATTTGTCTCTACACAAGGTTACACAAAAACTCGTTCTTCTTCTCGAAAGAGTATTGCTAGAGGAATTCAAAGTGAAAAAAAGAAAAAAAAATAGGAGAAAGAAAAGCTTATTCAACTACTCCTTGAATAAGGTTTTTCAGATAGCAATGTGAAGAGATGCAATAAGGATTTCTGGATACATGATAAAGGTGCAGATGCTAAACATGTTTGGGATAGGGGGTAAGTATACGGGTGTCCTACAGAGGCAACGTAGGAGTGGTGTTGAAAAAATTAGAGAATATGGAAAGTAAAGATCAACAAGGTACGGGTAATTTGGCGAGGAGTAACAAGAGGGGTGAACAGAGTGTACCATGAAGATTATATCATACAACATTAGGGGTTTGAGGGATAAGATAAAGTGGAAATTTATAAGGAAATTGGTAGGAAAGGAGGAAGTACAAATGTTATGTTTTCACGAAACCAAAAAAAGGAGGTTTATACCAGCTCAAAGGGCAATAGGAGGTCTACTATGTTTGTGGGACACAAAAAGCTTTGCAATATCTAATAGTTTTGTTGGAGAGGGACACATTGGGATAGGAGTACCGAAAGATAATGAGTGTGAAGTGGTCGTGGTAAATGTTTACTTGCCTTGTGGTCAAAGGGAAGGAGTAATATCAATATATGGTGCTTGATGGGAGATTTCAATTGTATAAGAAGTTTATGTGAGATGTAATACCTCATTTGTAAAATAAATAAAAAGAGTTTTATTTAAAAATTAATTGAGTTTTTAGAAATTAAATAGAGATAAAAGAATTTTTGTTAATAAAAATAAGAGTTTTATAGTATTAAAAAATAAATAGAGTAAAACGATATTTAGAATAGAATAAATAATAGCTTCAAAGTACTCTAACTATATATATAGAGATATATTATGTCAGTTTTTACATTAAGATACCTCGTTACACCCTCTCTTCCTCCCAAATTCGTTTTCTCTTTTTCCTCTCCTAAAATTCTCTTTTTTTTTCACTTATAATCAAACTTGTTCCATTAAAATTACGATCTCGGACTCGTTGACCGTTGGATTGTTCTAAAATTTGGACACCACCTTCGAGACTCATTCCTGCACATTACCACCGTTGAAATTTGCAAAACAGTGTCTTCAGAGAGAGAAATGCCCCTTTTATAGAGATAGTAAAATTAAGGCTTCAATCCATTCTCTTTCTCTCTAACGCTTAGAAACCCTAGTTGAGCAACCAGAGAAAAAGCTTGAGGAATCTTAGGGAATCGCTAGAGATATTGTTATTGATGTCAAACTACACACGTGAGTCCGCTTAGAGGTAAGGGATGTTTATCGCAATTGGGGTTAGGATGAACACGTGTAGGGATCCTTAGAGGATCAAATTGAGGTTTATTTTGCGATATTTATTGTATTGTAATTCTTTCTTTATGATTATAATCACAAGATAGTTATGTTTGACGGACCAATTGATGTCTTAATGCGAATTGGTTGATAAAATTGAGTGTTCTTGGTGTTTTCGTATTTTTGAACCTATGATTTTGATTCCTTTATTGATTTTAATGTGATTATGTGAAATTGTTTGAGAAGTTTTACTCCCTGTGTTATGAAAAATATTTGTGTATAATTCGTTTGTGTTTTGGATGAGATTCACTAGATTAGTGTGAGAATTAAATTGTAGGAAACATTTTTTTTGTCATGTTTTGGTTTCATAAGCTTATTACGTGTTGATGATTATAACACACACACATATGAGACACGACGAGTTGAAATTATTTTGAAAATAATTGAATAGTTATGTGTATTGCATAGTTCAAACTCCAACAGTACATATATGATTTTAAATGTATGTTTTATTGAGAATACTAGTCATATGAACATAACATATTAATATTATTACTGTGTAATATGTATATGATGTATGAGGGGTGATAACGTGATGTCTTGGATTATGAAAGTGTGATGAACTACGTGTAAGTAACAAGTTAAGTATGTGTTAAATTGTGAGATCACACGTGTATTGAGATGTTGTGTGCATTGAGTTGTGAGCTATGAACCTTACAATCACACGACTGTAAGACCCTTTAAGGATGACGAGTTAATGTGCAACGAGTATTTTGATGGGATCCACTATGGGAACCGACGAGTTGAATCACTTTGAGGCGCGACAAGTTAAAATTATGTTTAGAACAATTGAGAAATCGTGTGTTTTGTATAGTTCATAGACAATCTGTGTGTTAAAATATTTTATGGGTTGGACCTGAATCAAGAGGGATAGGCCCTAACAGACTCTTCAGAGTCTAGGCCTTGGGGGTAAATACACCCAGTTTGAGTGCTTTTTTAAGCTTATGTTGATCTCACATGGTTAGAACATTCTCACAAAACAATGTGACCTTGATTGGCCTCCCTGTGATTTTACCTAATGAGAGTGACCTGACTTACCAGTGTGTGGTCTATCTTGTCATGTACTCCTAGGCGTTCAACGAGGTTTTTCACTGACGTGTGTAATGAATTGTGTAAGTGTGAGATGTTGTATTGTATTTGAAATATGTTGTCTTGAATATGTGATTAATCGTGAAGGAGTAGAATGTGATTTGTGATTAAATTCTAGGACAAGTGATGTTACGTGTTGAATGTTGAAATGATGCGAACTATGCCAAATTGAGCCTTGTTATACCTATATTGTTGTTATAATTATATTACTATTATATTTATATCATACATGTATGCTTCCATTTATCTCTATTCGTTGAGGAATGTGATGACTCACTCTCCGTGTGTTGTTTGTGTTTGGATCATGTGATGATCTCGATGTGTTCATGGCCAGGTGGATTGCTTTAAGGAATCATGTGTTAGAAGATGTCAGGACACAATGCTCTAATAGGATGTGACTTTGGGGCATGGGTTTCTATTTTAATTGCATGATGTTCCGAACATGTTATTTTACTTTATTTTATTATGCTGCTTAACTTGAGTTCTTTTGTAAACTTGAACGACCTTGTTTTGAGCCAGAAATATTTCTGAGAAGTTTTTATTTGGTAACAGTGAAGTAAATGTGGACCTTTTACCCACGTGGATTTACTTACAATTTTATTGAATAAAATTGATTTAATTAGATTTCACGATTTATATGTTTTCACATTTATATGCGTGTTGGGGTAGAAGGTGTCACGTGAGAGGGAAGGGGTGGGGGAGAACATGCATGGAAGAAAAGAAAGTGTTGGTTTAGACCTAGAATTGATTGGTATGCCTTTGGTGGGAAGGAAATTCACATGGTTTAGACCTAATGGAATGGCTAGAAGTAGAATTGATAAAGTGTTGGTTTCAATGGATTGCCTCAATGTGTGGAATGGTTGTTCTCAATATATCCTTGATAGGAATATTTTTGACCATTATCCAATGTTGATAAAAAAAATCATCTATTGATTAGGGACCTAAGCCTTTTAAGTTTTTTGATTGGTGGTTGAATAATAAAAAATTCCATAAGTTCATTGAGGAGTCTTGGTGGGCAATGGAGGTGCATGGTTATGGAGCATTTGTCCTAAAAGAGAAAATCAACATGTTGAAAAATAGTATGAAGGTATGGAATGTGAATGAGTTTGGTTGCTTAGAGAAGAGACTAAGAGAGGTTAAAAAAACATGAATGAGTTAAATAAAAAAGAGGAGAATGGCAATTTGAGTGAAAAGGAGGCTATGCAAAAGATAACACTTTATGAGGAACTTTGGAGTGTAGCTACGTATAATGAATATCTCTTGAGACAAAAATCCCATTGCAAATGGGTAATAGAGGGAGATCAAAACTCAAGATATTTCCATTTCTAGGTAAATTAGAAGAGGAATTTTTTTTAAAAGGTCTATTAATTGATGTAGATGGAACGAAGATCCTCTAGAAGCAAAGCTTCCAAGATTATTTTGATGATGGCAAAGATTTTTAAAAGATACATTCAAACAAGATTAAAGAAATCAAGAAGATTCAAGATATGCAAGAACCTCAAGAAAAGCATCAAGATAAGTATAAAAATAATTTTTCAAAGATTGAATAGCACAATTTGTCCAAAAGAATTTTTCAAAGAAAAATCTTTTACCAGAGTTTTTACTCTCTGGTAATCGATTACCATAAGGCAGTAATCGATTACCAGAAGCCCAAAATAGTTTTATAACTGTTTTACAAAGTAGTAATCGATTACCATGGACATGTAATTGATTACTAATATTTTTTAACATTGAATTTCAAATCTCAAGAGTCACAACTTGCGACAAAATATTTTCAAAATAGTGTAATCGATTACACAATATTTGTAATCAATTACCAGTGGTTCTGAACGTTGGATTTCAAACTTCAACATGAAGAGTAACAACCTTTGATAAAATAAACTGTGTAATCGATTACACCATAATAGTAATCGATTACCAGTGACTGGTTTTGAAGAAATTGTCAAGAGTCACAACATTTAACATGCTTTCTTCAAGAGCCATCAAATGGCTATAAATATGTGACCATGGCACGAATTTCATAATGCTTATTCTCAATATCTTTCTAAGAGTTTTTGTTCAACACTTGCTTTGTCAAGAAAAGTTCATTGGGCAAAAAATTGTGTTGTTCTATTTTCTTTCTCTCCTCCATTCTTACAAAAAGCTTTTCAAGAGACCGACTCTTGATGATTGTTTTCAAGAGAAGGTCTTCTTGGTTGCAAACACTGAACACAAGGGACCAACATTCCTTAGGTTCATTACAAGAAGCAGGATTTGCTTCTTGGTTGATCACTGGACACAAAAGACCAACGTCTTTTGGGTTCACTGCAAGAAGTGGGTATAACTTCTTGGTTGTTATCACTGGACACAAGGGACCAACGTTCGTTGGGGTTCATTGCAAGAAGTGGGAATAACTTCTTGGTTGTAATCACTTAACACAAAGGAGGGAAGTCCTTTGTGGTTCATTGCTTATAAAGGATTTTACAAGGATAGTGGAAATCTCAAGCGGGTTGCTTGGGGACTGGATGTAGGCACAGGTTGTGACCGAAACAGTATGAATCTGGTTTTGCATTCTCTCTTCCCTTAATCTTTTTTACTTTCTGTTGTGTTTATATTTCTTTAAGTTTACTTCTCCTTATTTATTATTCGAGTAACTTATAATTAAAGAAATAATTGAATCTAGGGAATATCTAAGTAAGGGAAATTTTCAATTAGGAATAGTCAACGAAATCTTAATTCAACCCCCCCTTCTTAAAATTTATGAGGCCACTTGTCCAACAGATCCTATAGTTGTACAAAAATACGTAAAACTTTTTCTTAGAAAAGAAATTTGATGAGGTTGATGAGAGAAGACCACTTTTGGATGGTGCGACTTTCAACACCATATCATTAAAGGAGAACAACATGTTGGTAGTAAAGTTTGAGAAACGAAGATTAAGGAGGCCATTTGGGAATGTGGAAGTCAAAAGAGTCCAGGTTTGGATGGTCTTAACTTCAAATTCATGAAGGAATTTTGGGGAGTAACGAAGAATGATATTGAGATTCATTAGAGAATTCCGTCCACATGGTGTCTTTCCATAGGATAGTAATGATTTTTTCATAGTGCATTGGTGGCAAATAAGGTTATTGACAAAGCCAAGAGAAAGAAGAATAAATGTACAAAATATAAACATGGGTGATATCATCAGTGGAAAATCCTCAAAATTTGGGGGATTTTAGGCCTATATCATTGGTGGGATGCATGTACAAAATAATGGTTAAATTGCTTGCAAAAGGATTGAAGATTGTGCTGTCGGGGGTCATAGATCAACGTCAAAGTGAATTCTTGGGAAATAGATATCTCTTCCATAGTGTATTGGTGGAAAATAAGGTTATTGACAAAGCCAAGAGAGAGAAGAAGAAATTTTTGGTGTTTAAGGTAGATTATGAGAAAACATATGATTCTATCGATTGGAATTTCATTTTATATATGCTAAGGAGGTTGGGATTTTGTAACAAGTGGGTGGGATGGATTCAATCTTGTCTAGTTTTTTGTTCAACCTTGGTGTTGGTGAATAGTAGTCCGAAAAAAGAATTTATGGCCAAGAAGGGTATTAGCCAAGGAGATACTTTGGCGCCATTCTTGATTACCATTGTTGGAGAGGGGCTTTGTGGCATGATGAGACAAGCATTGAACAAGAACTTATATTCTAGTTTCTTGGTGGGTAAGGAGAAGGTCAAGGTAAATCCCCTTTAATATGTGAATGATACTTTGTTTTTTGGAGAGGCATCTTTGAACAATGTTCTCACCATTAAAACTATGTTGAGGTGCTATGAACTTGTATTAGGGCTTAAAGTGAATGTCCATAAAAGCTTCTTTGGTGCTTTGAGGTGGAGTTAGATGTTCTTGAAAGGTATGCAAATTTGATGAATTACAAAATTCTTTATTTACCTTTTGTGTACCTTGGGATCCTAGGGAGGAAGAAACATGGAAACCTATTATTTGCAAAGAGGGGGAAATATTGGCCTCTAGAAAATACAAAACTTTGTCCATTGTGGGGAGACTTTGTTTGATCAACTCGTAATTTCTTCTCTACCTATCTTATTTCTATCTTTCTTTGAAATTACTAGTGGCGTTTAGGGGCGTTCATAAATTGATCCAATCCAATGAAAACAAAAAATATGGTCCAAAAAACTGAAAACCGAATAAACTAAAAATTGAACATATCAAAATTTAGAAAAATCAAAATTATCGGATTTGATTTTCAAGACTGATCCAATCTAATACAAATTGAAATTGTACATATGTATATATTTGTATTCATAATTTGATAATATCACCCATGTTTATATTTTTATTTCTTATATATTTGTAAAATTATCACATAACTTGTACCAAATATATTTAATTAAGTACAAATTATTATTAACTATTTGAGTTAAGAGGCATAATAAAATTATCAAGTTGTAAAATCTATTTTTTATATAGTACATATTTGAAAAGTATACTATTATTAGTTACATAATAACATGCAAATGAAAGTTTTGATACTTTACATTATTTTTTATTTTATTTATTATATATCTTATTATTTATTTAATATTTTCTCACAAAAAGAAAAATAAGATTAAAACTAAAAACTGATCCAATCCAAACCGATTTAAATTGGATTTGATTGGATTAATGTTTTGAACAAAATTAATTAGATGATGAATTGAAAAAATCGAAGTGATTGGATTGGATATTTTTCCTTCAAAACTGATTGATTCCAATATGCAAACACCCTTAGTGGGGTTCTTAACAAAATTGTGAGATTGCAAAGGGATTTTCTTTGGGGTAGTAATAAGTCCAATAGGAAGTTACCTTGGGTGAGGTGGGAAAAGATTTGTGAGGAGAAAAATCAAGGGGGGCTTAGAGTAAAAGATTTGAGATGTTTTAATGAAGCACTTCTAGGTAATTGGAGATGGAACCTCTTTGAACAAGAGGATTCTTTGTGGGTTAAAGTGATAAAATCAAAGTATGGTGGGTGGAGAAGGTTAGTGGAGGGAAACACAAATTATAAACCTTATATTTGGTGGAGGGATCATTGTTTGGTTGGGGGGGGGGGGGGGTAAGAGTTCTAGCAAGTGGTTTGATCTCTTGGTTTCTTAGAAGGTGGGAAATAGTGAGAGAGTGAAATTTTGGGGTGACACTTGGTGTGGAAAATCTTCTTTTGGTTTCTTATTTTTGAGACTTTTTGTTGTTTTCACCTAACAATAACATCTTGTTTCAGATATGAGATCTTAGGTAGATGGTGTGTGGCAATGGAACTTTCTTTGGAGAAGAGAACTGTTTGGTTGAGAAGATAATATGAAAACAAAATTGTTATCTCTATTAAGCGATGTTACTATGCTAACAGTTAACAATGTTATGGACACTTGGTATTAGAATATGGATAATTGTGGCAAGTACTTAAATCTAAGTGGTATTGTATTTGATGGTGTGGTAGAAGATGTCTTTAACAAATTATGAAAAATTAAAGTCCCATATAAAGTGCAATGCTTTATATGGAAGATTCTCTATAATCAGTACCAACGGTACACAATCTTATGAGAACAAAAATAAATGTGGAAGATCCTAGATGCCCCTTTTGTTTGATTGAAGCTGAATCATGTCATCATGTGTTATTCTCATGCACAAAAAGTTACCCAGTATGGACCTTAATGTATTTTTGGCTCAATGAGTTAACTGTTTTACCATGCTCACCAAAAATGCATTTCCTCCAACATTTTTGTTCTACAAAATCAAGTAATGGCAATAAGGTAAGGATGGTGGTATGGGGTGCAATGATTTGGAATTTATGGAAGGTGCAAAATTCATGTGTTTTCAGGGGAGGTTCCTTTGGCCATGGTATGTAATGGATGATTTCTATTTTTTCTCTTGGTTTTGGTTGAAGGAGTTGAGGTTTCCAAACTTGTGTTTTCTCTTGGTTTTTTCTCGCACTCCTTTTTCTCTTAGGAAGTAGCTAGTTAGTTGATTGACCATTTTCCCTTTTAAAAGGTAGCTCTAATGGGTTTTGGGTGTTAGGGTGAGCCTTGTGGTTACGTTTTCTTTTGCAATAACATTTTGGGATTTGTTGTGCCGAGACATATAGGGTACGTATTTGGTCCAATGTTGGGGTTTGAATATTGAAACAAGAAACATATTATTTATTGAACTCTTTCATAGTTTGGTACAATATTGTGGAGTATTAATGGTGCTTTGGATCTTAATTTAAAAACTCTAGGAAGAAATGCAACTTTTTTTCAAGTTGTGTTGCTACAATCTTTTGTTGCATCTTTTCTTTGCTCTTTAGTATTTCTCCTTTTTGGTGGCTTAGAAACCTTTGTGAAAATCTTATTTGGTGGAGTTACTGATTTGTGGTAGCTTTTTTGGTGGCTTGGGTTATCTCTTATTTATATCTAGTCTTTGATATGAATAAATTCTAACCTTAGCTATTCAATTCTACAAAACTTGATCTTTTGTAATTTTTGGTACCGTTCACAGTATAATACATACATACATACATACATACATATACATACATATATATATATATATATATATATATATATATTCATCATTGATTGCTGACCAAAAAAAAAGTTTTGTCAATCTAAAAAACAAATTCAAACCCTTGTTAGTTAAAAATAGAAGGCAATAAAGATATAAGACGTAGTGAGTTTTATACTAGTTTGTCTCTACCATTGAGACCACGTTTGGCTCTTGGTAACCCATCAAGTTCCACTAACTTTCACAAAAGTTACATGTATTTTTCCTTGCCAATTATGGCTTTTACAACACAACTTACACCTAAGCTTTACAAACACCTACTATTATTTGTTCTACCAAGCCATTAGTGGCTCTAAATAAATGATAAGATTCATCGGTTTTGGTTTGCTCACTGACTAGTTCTTAACGTCTCAAAGATGATTACAAAGATGAAGCACTTAGTCTTTTCTCTCAGGATATGCAAAGTGTTTTGAGAGCTTTTACAACTTAAGAGATTACAAAGAAAGAACTTAAGAGAGAACAAAAAAGTTTTAAAAAAAACGTGTTGGGTTAAATGTTCCTTTCTCCAAATCTTTTTGTATTTGTAGGTAGTCTTTAGAAAGTGTTTGCTATGCCTAAACGACTTATTTTTCTTTATTGAGAGCTTGCGTCTGAAAACATGCTCGTTGGTGAATCAAATGCATGTCATCTTAATGTTGGAACACCACTCTCTTTATCTTTCTTGAGCTACACTTCAATAGAAGTCAATATGATTTTGCTCAAAGCAACTCTGATCACATCAGGTATAACAGATCACGTCTTTTGAGATGAAGAAGAATTTTCTTTTAATACTTGATTATTCTTTCACTTCCTTGATCTTTGATAAATCCTAAGAAGAATGTTCAAGACATTCCCTACAAAACAACATAGAGTATTAAACGAACTATTAAAGGCTTTCTTAGAGCTTATGATTTGTTTGCTTTCGTCTGATCTTTTAGATGCAGATACAATGAGTTTGTCGATGGCATTTAATATGCAGCTTTTAACTATTGTAAATATTTGCATCTAATCAAAATTATTAAGGATTCTGATTAATCCTATGACTCAACATTAAGATGGACACATATGTGAGCTAGAGCTTCTTTGGGCTAGTTACTTAGTTTTAGGTTCAAGAAACAATTAAAACCCATTTTTCTATTTTCCTATGAACTTCATAGTTATTTTTTGGGTATAATTCCAAATGACTCTTGATATGTTTTTGGGTCAGCTTTGATGTTTTTTAGGCTTCCTAAGCCATTATAGTTACGTGCGAAACAAGTTAGTTACAAAATAAAATAATACAAATCACTTTAGAAGGGGGGTTGAATATCGTGTTAATCAAAGATAAGAAATTTTTAATAAATAAATAGTTTTATCACAAGTTCAGAAAAATATATGTACTTGAGTTGTCCACTGATAAGGAAAAACAAGTTTGATAAAAACAGAGGTTGGTCATCCAGACAATGTAAAGCAATATTTAAAAAAGATTTTCAAATAAACACTTGGGAAGAAGAAGTGACAAAGTAAGCTACTAGAATACTTAATAAAACTACTTAAAAGAGACATTGAAACACTTGGTTAAAAGTATGTCTAGTTCTCCTTTACGCAATTGTAAAGGGTTTCACTAATCAAAACTTTAATTACAAAACAAGTAATTTTGTTCTATCATTCTTGGTTATACAAGTATTCTTCTAGCCACTTCTGGCACACCCTTACATTCTCCCTGAATCTAAGAACACCCAAATATTGTTTAACACTAAGCCACTCCTGGTTTTCACAAACAAAAGTTTGAATGAATACAATGATTCAAAAACACTCAAAGATTGAATAAATCGTATAAGCTCGTATACAAATAGCTTTCCTTATCAAAGAATAGACAATATAATCTCAAGTGTATTGTCCAATGATTTCATATGTGGAAGCAAAGCTTCATGATGAATCAACAATGATTCAAAGGTGTTTTGATGATAACAATGATGACAACAAAAGATGATGACAAAAGTGATGAACAAAAAAGCTCAAGAGAATCAAAGAACATCCATCTCAAGAAAATCTAGAACAAGTCAAAGAGTTCAAGAATCAAGAAGAAAGCCTACAAACAAGAATCAAGATTCAAGATCTCAAGAATCAAGATCAAGATTCAAGACTTAAGAGATTCAAGATCTCAAGATCAAGATTCAAGACTCAAGATTCAAGAATGAAGAAAAGACTCAATCAAGATAAGTATTAAAAAGTTTTTCAAAACTTTGAATAGCACATGAGTTTTTGACAAAACCTTTACCAAAGAGTTTTTACTCTCTGGTAATCGATTACCATATTGTTGTAATCGATTACCAGTAGCAAAATGAGTTTGAAAATGTTTTCAAACTGAATTTACAACGTTCCAAATATTTTCAAAAGGCTGTAATCGATTACAATGTTTTGGTAATCGATTACCAGTGCCCTTGAATGTTGAAATTCAAATTTAAATGTGAAGAGTCACATTGTTTCATTCAAAAGCTTTGTGTAATCGATTACACATATTTGGTAATCGATTACCAGTGTTTGTTTCTGAAAAATCTAAAGATGTAACTCTTCAAAAAGGTTTTGACTCTTTCAAATGGGTTTTAAGCTTTTCTAAAAGATATAACTCTTCTAAATGGCTTTCTTGACCAGACATGAAGAGTCTATAAAAGCAAGGCTTTGTTTTGCATTTGAAAAATTATTCCAAGTCTTTCTAACAATCTCCTACAATCCTTTACAAGCCTTCAGTCTCTTTGAACTTCTTCTTCTTCTTTGTACCAAAAGTTTTCTGAAGTTTTCTGGTTTTCTAAACCTTGAAAACTTGTGCCATTCATCCTTTTCATTCTCTTCTCCCTTTGCCAAAAAGAATTCACCAAGGACTAATCGCCTGAATTCTTTTTGTGCCTCTCTTCTCCCTTTTCCAAAAGAAGGAAGGACTAACCGCATGAATTCTTTTGTGTCTCCCTTCTCCCTTGTCAAAGAATTCAAAACGACACAGTCTGAGAATTCTTTTGATTCTTCCCATTCCCTAATACAAAAGCGTTCAAAGGTTTAACCGCCTGAGAATTCTTTTGTATCCCCATTCACAAAGTATCAAAGGTGTAACAGCCTGAGATCTTTGTCTTAACACATTGGAGGGTACATCCTTTATGGCACAAGTAGAGGGTACATCTACTTGGGTTTGACTGAGAACAAGAGACGGTACATCTCTTGTGGATCAGTTATAGTGGAGGGTACATCCACTAGGTTCAAAGAGAACAAGGGAGGGTACATCCTTTATGGATCTTTTCTTGTAAAAGGTTTTTTACAAGGTTGAAAGAAATCCCAAGGACCGCAGGTTGCTTGGGGACTGGAGGTAGGCATGGGTTTGTGCTGAACCAGTATAAAAATCCTTGTGTGTTTGTTTCCTTCTTCCCTACTCTTTTACTTTCCGCTGTGCATTTAATTTCCGCTTTTACTTTCTGTTAAGTTTCTCTTCTACTCCTCTTTCTCTTAACAATTTAGTAAAAGCCTTAAAAGAATAATTTTTAATTGGTAAAGTTTTAGGAATAATTAATTCAACCCCCCCCCCCTTCTTAATTATTATGAGGCCACTCGATCCAACATCATAGAGTTTCACTTCAGAGATTTTGCTTGTTTCTTTTATGTTTTTTCCCCTTGCTCTGCTTACGAGTAAAGGCTTCCTTTTATAGACTTTAGTGAAGGATCCATTATGGGATTAGCGCTAAGTCTTGATATGACCATTGTCTTACATGTGGAGGTGAGGCAACGTGGCTCACTCTGATTGGAGAGGAAAATAGTACAGATAACATCATGTGCTCCTCTTCCGCATCGAAAGTGACCTCTTGAGGAATATTCTATAAATGTCTTCTACGCTCTTCTATTTTTTTCTTTCCTTAAATTCAAATGTTAGCAATTCAAATAAAGAGAGGCAAAACTGAATTTCGTAAAGGAGAGATCATGCACTTCCTTTTGTGACTAACATTTTCTTTCTGTACTCAGATGGACATCACTTATAAAAGTATAAAATGAGTATGTAAGTGACTTATAACATGTGGACACAAGTAATAAAAACACTCAATGTATAAACATTGGTTTTCAAAATAAGTGGACGCGATTGATTTTATGGCGCGTTGGATGTTGGATATATCTTAACACAACATTTTCCACTTTAAGCATGGATGCAGCTTACTAGAGCCATAGATGCTGATATAATAGCGATATGACCCTCTTACGAAGTTGGTCTTGTGCACTTAACATCAACTCATTAGATTATCAATAATTTATACTATTGTTAATATCAAAATCTATGGTATGGTAGGTTGTCCAATTTAGTAGATCGTCCAAATCTAACACAAAATTTCTCTTCTTTATAACTTTTCATCCATAAATACATAGCTAAATTGAGGTAGTAAACCACACTTGCCATTTTACTACATGTCGTAATTGAAAAAAATTAAAATCTTGGAAAGAATGTTTGCCTTATGTTGAATTTGCATACAATAAGGTTGTACATTCTACTACCAACCATTCTCCTTTTGAAGTGGTCTATGGTTTAAATCCATTAACTCCATTGGACTTGATTCCTTTGCCAATGAATAATCAAGTTCACCAAGATGACAAGAAAAAGGCAAAATATGTTTGGCAGCTACATGAGAAGGTGAAGCAAGAAATTGAGAAGAGAACTCAGCAATATGCCAAACAAGTCAATAAAGGGGGCAAGAAAGTATCTTTTCAGCCTAATTATTTGGTTTGGGTTCATATGAGAAAATGGCTATTTTCAAGTGATTGAGAAGATCAATGATAATGCTTATAAACTTGATCTTCCAAGTGAGTATCAAGTAAGCGCTACTTTTAATGTGACTGGTATATCTTTGTTTGGTGTAAATCATGAGTTTGATTCGAGGAAGAATCATTTCGAAAAGGAAGAGAAAGATGGAAAGCATGATAGGTCTAATAATCTCAAAGAACCTTGGCAAGGAATATAACACCCAATGACTAGAGCAAGAACTAAAAAAGTTAAAAAGACTTTGCAAGGCTTGGTCATGGAGGTGCAAGTTAAAGATCCATCTGAATTTGAGCCCAATCTAAAATGCTTGCAACTTGAAGATAATTTTAGGAGTGTTGCTAGGTGCACCCAGCATTATTGTTGGTGCACCCAGCAAAGCTATTAAATGGCAAAATTGCCCCTACTTGTTTTTCTTCTTACTGATCAAGGTGATCTGTACGTTAATCCGTAAAACACTTACAGATCAACGTACGGATCACCTTGATCCGTAAGAAGAAAAACAATTTATTAATTAGTTTGTTATATATAGAAATCTATTTTTTTAGTTGAGATTCTTGTAATTGAAAACGATTATGCAATACATGAATTCAAACAGTACATTAACTTCAACATAGTCGAACAGAATTAAATTTTCATCAAATACTACAACTAACTAACTCATGCTAATTTTGCGACAAGGATAACTCGTCTTCCATTTGCGGTAAAGGTTTACTGAAAACAGCTAAAATTTCTATTGGCTCAATCTTTTTCCAGTAGTTAGACTCAATGAGCACCTTCATCACGTCCTCGTTGGTTTTGAGTTCAATTATTTCAAATTTTATAACTTTTTCTGAATACTCATGGTGACTTGGTTTCCGAAAAAATAATCGCGTTGCCATTTGTGTTTCATCAACACCATAAGGAGGAATCCCACGAGGCGCAACTTGTTTGATCAAATCCTTCAGTTCATCCATGGTACATCCGGTGGGAATGTCAAAGTTTTTGGGATTTTTTCCTGTGAACGAGTAACCTACAAACTCATTTTGGCGTGACATGTTCCACCTCCCATTGTAATATAGCAGGGCATCATGAGTAGGGGTCATAGTAGTTTCAAGTAAGTTTAAAATACCATCTGGGGTTCTAGCAATGCTACATAATAACTCAATCGGACCAACAAACGAAAATTCACCATTACACATTAACATTGTGTAAACATCAGCATCATCTTTCAGTTGCATACATTGAAACCGAAATTGATTACCTGCATACGTGAAAGGCTGGCGGTAGTAAATTTCATCCAAAAATTGCTTGTCGGTTAGCTTAAGGGTATTGTGTATTCTGGTTTTTAACATTTGAAAATCACACCCGTTAGGTACTCGAATGGGAACTGGAGTGGAAGCTTGGAAGGAAACACCACTGTCGTTGTGAACAATGGATCCATTTGGAAAAATAAAACCTAATGTGGAGTTCACAACTGTCTGACTGCTTGTCTCTCCCAAGAATGCCATAGTTTTTTGTAAGACTTGGGTTGATACTGAAACTTGTGCTTTCTTACAAGGTTAGGTTGTGCCATATATATAGATGAGTTTTAATATTAGTGCTGCATTTTTTAAAGATTGAAAATACGCATGCACATGCTTTCTGTATGTGTTGTCAACTACACGAATGACATGACATGCTTTAGCTTGCATCAGATCTGCATGTGTAGTCATGCTGTGCAGGGTCCTTTCACGCGCTTTATGTTAATGTAGACAACAATTTATCATACACGATTTTCCACAATGTGTAGTCAAGTCAGACAACGACATATCATACATTCTTTTTTAGAATTAAGTAATAATTTTGTTGTGGACGTAACAAATAAATTACATGTTCAAAACGATCAGGCATTTATAAATTACATGTTCAATCATCATTTAAGTCAACATAGTCTCTCTTGAACATCACGAAGCTCTTGTAATGCTGCATTCTGCTAATATATGGATTTGGCCATGACTTCGCCTGCGGATGACAATTGCTAGACCATAACAATGATACAGGCGGTAAGGGACAACGTTCTTTTAAATAAACCAGTTGTGTATGCGAAATAAATGTTAACTCAATCCTACAAAAGTCATTGCATAATCATAAAAAAAACACTTCATATATACAATGTACCTCAACAAAATGATTGTCATACACATGACCGATACAAATTATACGATGCAATGAAGAATTTGTCAGCGGTTGACTTCTAAGGGGAAAGAATGTCATGCTTTGTTGTTTAGACAAGGATACAACGATTACGTTATACCTTGATGCAATGACATGTCCCATGTCTATTATATCCATCCACTTATCCGTTGTCACCTGAATAAAACAAATATACATTTGTAAGACTTGGGTTGATACTGAAACTTGTGCTTTCTTACAAGGTTAGGTTGTGCCATATATATAGATGAGTTTTAATATTAGTGCTGCATTTTTTAAAGATTGAAAATACGCATGCACATGCTTTCTGTATGTGTTGTCAACTACACGAATGACATGACATGCTTTAGCTTGCATCAGATCTGCATGTGTAGTCATGCTGTGCAGGGTCCTTTCACGCGCTTTATGTTAATGTAGACAACAATTTATCATACACGATTTTCCACAATGTGTAGTCAAGTCAGACAACGACATATCATACATTCTTTTTTAGAATTAAGTAATAATTTTGTTGTGGACGTAACAAATAAATTACATGTTCAAAACGATCAGGCATTTATAAATTACATGTTCAATCATCATTTAAGTCAACATAGTCTCTCTTGAACATCACGAAGCTCTTGTAATGCTGCATTCTGCTAATATATGGATTTGGCCATGACTTCGCCTGCGGATGACAATTGCTAGACCATAACAATGATACAGGCGGTAAGGGACAACGTTCTTTTAAATAAACCAGTTGTGTATGCGAAATAAATGTTAACTCAATCCTACAAAAGTCATTGCATAATCATAAAAAAAACACTTCATATATACAATGTACCTCAACAAAATGATTGTCATACACATGACCGATACAAATTATACGATGCAATGAAGAATTTGTCAGCGGTTGACTTCTAAGGGGAAAGAATGTCATGCTTTGTTGTTTAGACAAGGATACAACGATTACGTTATACCTTGATGCAATGACATGTCCCATGTCTATTATATCCATCCACTTATCCGTTGTCACCTGAATAAAACAAATATACACGTCAAACTTAATTTCAAACTAAAGTCTTAAAAATCAAATTCATAAATTACATACCTTGGTTAACCCATCAACAAGTAGTGACATCCTTAATTCCTCAAATCTCTCCGTGCCACCAAAGAGCTTGATATAGTCTTCTGAGAAATTGGCAAGTTCTTTAAGCAGATGGTTGCGGACCACCGACCAAGAGTCTTGACCCATACCTAATAAACCGGCAACCGACCGATATCCATAGTTACCATCACCTTTGACATCAACAATCTTATCAATGAAGTCGTGCATAAATGGCTGAAACTGGTCCAACATGGGCATCATCATTCTTTGATTCGATTTCTCAGAGGATGATGCAGTACGTCTCACGGACGAATTGATATTTTGTTGTGATTCAAAGGCATCTACATACTCCCATCGTTCTTTGATTCGGTTGCTCAGAGGATGATGCAGTACGTCTCATGGACGAATTGCTATTTTGTTGTGATTCAAAGGCATCTACATACTCCCAATAAGATGGATCGCGCTTTGTTGACCTTGGGTTCCTACTCGTAGTTTTCTTCGGTGCCCCCTTTGTGTTAACCTTTGCTGGAGGAGGACACATCGAATTCTGATCAGGGTGTGCAATTTCCCAAAGTTTACTTCTTAGAGTAAACTTGCCACAAACATCAAGTTCTTCGAATTTTTGGTATATTGTTTTCATTACGTCCTTGATGCCCACCTCGGGCTCAGATAACCCTTGGTCTGAAAAACTGAGTCTCCTCCAGAACATATGGATTGAATCAAGTGGGATGCAACCACCAACATATTTGGATAGCTCACAAGCACAATGAAGACCAAGTGTGGTTTTCACCACGCAACCACAACTTGAGGGATTCTTGCCAGCATAGTGAACATGCTCTAATTCAGCAACAATCTGATTTAAAGCATACCTTGAAACCATTCCAAGTAGCCTCCTATATAAGGTTTTGTGAACACATGTCCAATGACATGTGTACTTGTTTCAAATGATGCTTTAATCTGTGTGTGCTGCAACGTAATCATGTTGTTCACGACATCCCACACACTGCATAAGTCTCCAATGCTGTTTTGTAACAGTCTTTTTAAAGACGAGTGAGCAGATTCAACCCTACATTTCAAATACACAAATAAAAATAAACATATACAATAATACAATTCCATAAATTTTTCAATGTTAATAAAAATAGTTGAACAGTTTCATCGGAAACAAATTTTTCCTTGTGTGGTATTATCCATGTTTCCTTGACATAGTCAACAAATATTGGCCAAGGTGCGCAAGCTACTGCGAACTTCTTCAGGCATTCATCAAACTGTTGTTCTGAAGGACAATCAGTCAGAGATCCCTAGCAATACATGACATAATCCCAAGCATTTTTTTGCGCAATTAGTGATTTACATTTAGCCTTCACATTCTTGTTTATGTGAAAGATGCACAACAAATTTGTGCATTCAGGGAATACATCTTTCACTGCATTCATCAATGCTTGGTCTCTGTCAGTGACAATAACTCCAGAGAGGGCATCACGCTTTAAAAAAAGGCCTCGGAAGCGTTGTAAAGCCCATACCAAATTATTAACGCGTTCACCCTCCACATATGCAAAACCGGCAAAGAATGTCATCCCAGTCGGTGTCATCCCAACAAAATCGAGCAATGGGAGTCTATACCGGTTTGTTTTGTAGGTGATGTCTATCAAAATCACCAAATTGCATGCGTTGACTAACTTCACTGAATCAGGGTGACACCAAAAGATATCACGAACCACGTCTTCATCCTTTATTCTGTGCCAATAAATATATTGATCACGTTCAATAAGCTTCATCAGATGTTGCATTTCAAGATCGCTTCCTCTTATGGAAGAACGGAATGCACTTCTTGCATTGTATATCTGTTTAATAGTCGTACAACTATTGGCATTGTGTTCCTTCAGAGTTAGCAGAATGTTTCTTGGCTTCACCATGGACTTCGTCATATCAGCAATAAGTGTTTTTTCAACTTTAGTCAATCGCCCCGTATATGGATGTCCAACTAATGACTTGGCCAATTCATGATTATGCACTCCACAAATCAACTTCACCATCTTGCCTTCTCCTCCAGCCACTGGCTTGCAACGAAGCTTGAAGGGACACCCACATTTCCTAGTCCTAGTGTCTCTTCTGATAAATTCTTTTTTCCTACACTTATACTCGCCACTCCTTTCACAGCCAATTAACACAAACGTACTCCTTCCTCTACTACCTGTGTTTGTGTCCGACCTTAAAATCACCGCCACAAATCCATTTTCATGAACCCCGGATCGAGCCCACCGCAAAACATTCTCTCGGCACTCAAACACCTAAAAAGTCCACATAATTTAAGTTTTCTACCAGTATTCATTTTATTAAATATGTGACAAGCATTAACATTATAACCTGAGAAGTCTTGAACGCATCCGAACAATCAACATGTGGTTCATTCGCACCACATGATTATGCATTTTCATAATCCATATCCGCTCGTTCAGACATTATTTCATACATCCACTCATCTTCATCCATCTAACCAAATCAAACAAAAAATGACCATACAAAAAAATTAGTAATTTAAAATAAAAAAGGAAAATAAATGGAAAAACAGATGCAAAAATGCAAGAACAGATGCAAAAACAGCAAATACCAAAAATAATACACTTACGGATCAAGTTGATCCGGAACTAACGGATCAACTTGATCCGGAAGAATGTTACGGATCAACTTGATCTGTATCTTATGGATCACGTTGATCCGTAACATCCTTCCGGATCAAGTTGATCCGTAAGTGTTTTACGGATCAACTTGATCCGGAAGCTACTTAATACTCTTCCGGATCAACTTGATCCGTAAGAGGCTTCCGGATCAAAATGATCTGGAAGGATGTCCATACGTCTGCGAACAAAAATGGAGGTTCTGCGTACCTCGTTTGCCGCCACCAACCACCGCAACGCTCGATGCCGGTACCTTCACCTTCACTGTTGACCTCAACGTTGCTACCCTCACGAACAAGATGCAATGCCGCATGAAAAAGAGAAAACGAGAGAAAGCACAACGAACAAAAATGGAGGTTCTGCGCCTTTCTTTAAAAAAAATCATTTTTTAAGAAAGAAAGAAGCCAGGGGCATTTTTGCCATTTAAAAACTTTGTTGGGTGCACCAGCAAAAATGTTGGGTGCACCTAGCAACACTCTAATTTTAGTCCAAATTAAGATTGACATATATGTGGGCTATAGCTTCTTTGGGCTGGTTACGTAGTTTTAGGTTAAAGGAACAATTAAAACCCATTTTTCTATTTTTCCTATGAATTCCGTTGTTATTTTTAGGTAATAATTTCACATGACTGTTGATATGTTTTGGGTCAGTTATAATGTTTTTTAGGCTTTCTAATCCATTATAGTGGTTAGTGAGGTTTTATTTCTAGTGGAAATTTAGTATAAGTGGGAATTTAATTCTTAGTGAGATGTTTAGAAAAATTCCAAGTCTATGAATAGAGAGAACTTTGCACCTTTGAGACAAGTTGAATTCGAATGAAAATATGAGTTTTCTTCTTTTTGTGAGAGCTTTCCTTGGTTCTTGGACAAAAAACTAAATTGATCTAATCAAGGAAACTTGTGGAGATCAACTAATGATTTATCACTCACATTCTCAACTATTTCTTGAGAGTGACATCAATATCCTTCCCTTAAAAGAAAACTAAAATTAATTTCTAAATTTTGAATTCTTCAAGGCGATCCATCCTATTTTCGCATTCATGTCATTTGGCATCAGATCTTCAGCTCCTTGAGGTTCAACTTTGAGTTTTCTTTGCTTCAATCTTTCTTTTCTAAATTGTCTAGTACTTGTTCTTTAGTTTGTCTTTTTTTTTGCCTTGTGTTTTTCTATTCTATTTTTGAGTCTTGTTTCATTTCCATTTTGTGATTCCTTATTCTTCTTTTGTGTCTTTTCATTTCCCTTCATCTTCTTTGTGTTCAACATTAGATTTTAAGTTGAAGTTTGAGTTCTATTCAAAAAGAAAAATAAATAAATTTGTGCAAAAAAGAAGAAAATAAAGTTCTTGGTATCATATTAAGTACTCTGTTTGAAAAAAGGGTAAACAAAATTTGTAAAATAAAACTACGAGGATTCATAAGTGCATCAACAACATATACTACAACCCAATTTGTGGAAAGAAAAAATAGTTTTGTGAATTGGAAGGACTTTATGATCTCTTTGTGAAATTTTGTCTTGTATATTTGTTCATTATCTTGTATTTGTTCTTATCTTTGTTGTTTCTATCATCCATATTGTTCTTATCATATTCCTTGTTAGCCCTTTGATCTCTAAATTCTAACTTGGTTCTTTCCTTGCTATCTTGAAAAAATATCATTGATGAGGCTCTCTCTTAAGAACTTACAAGAGAAAGTTGAGTGGTAAAAGACAAGAGTGGTGAGACCATCATCAGGTAAAAGCCAAATTAGGTGACAAACATGAGTGTATTGTGAGGTCCTCTATTCTATCATTTTTCTTACTAACATGGTAGAAAGTGAAGGAAAACCACAAGAATGATTATCACTCATCCAAATGCAAGCCTTAACTAGCCATGTTGAAAAATTATTTGATAAAAGCTTGAAGAAATCCATGTACATATGGATCAAATGGAGAGTCAAAGTTAATAGACAAGTTACTCCAAGGAGAGATGATCATGAAAGAGGTTGGAGCCAATATCAAGAAGATGATTATGAAGAAGAACAACAAATGAGGACAATACCTAATCAGAGTAATCAAAGGAGGTATGAAAATAGAGGAGATGATGACTTTTGAGGAATTCAAATTCAAGTTCCTTTATTTCAAGACATAAGTGATCCTAAGGCATACTTAGAGTGGGAAGTGTGTGTAGATCAAATTTTCTCATGTCAAAGCTACTCAAAAGGTAAAAAGGTGAAACTAGCAGCTCTTGAAATTACTAATTATGCTCTTGTTTGGTGGGATCAAATGAAGAAAGAGACATTGAGAATGTTTTGTAATAACTTGGGAAGAGATGAAAACAATTATGAGGAGACAATTACAATATTGGAGAAGTGAAGCTTGACAAGAAAGATCTAGATCCTTTTTCTAATGGGAAGTACAAGGATGAAGTACTATGTGATGTGTTCTTATGTGTAATATCCTAAAATTTTAATATAATTATTGTTATTAATTTTGGTATAAGAATTTATTTAAATTAAAATGATCATGATTATGATGAATGATGATGATGATGATATATATATATATATATATATATATATATTTGGAATGCTTGTATTATGATATATTAAATTTCATTGCAATAATTGAATTAAAAAAATATATGATTGTTTTAAATATTTTATTTAAAATTGATTGTGTTAAATAACTATTTTATCATTAATATAAGAATTGTTGAGATGATTCAATAATTATAAAAGAAAGTGTGATTTTTCTGTATAATAATTAAAAAATTATAAGATTATTATAGTAATAATATAATATTGTATATCTAGTTTAGATAAAATATTTTTCATATTTGAATTGGTGATCCTTGAGAATGATTTAAATTTTATCATATTTTATCTTAATATATATTAAAAGAAAATAAAATATTATATAATGTTAATAATTAGATAAATCTATATAATAGAGTAGAAAAGGATAAAGAAAGATTTGATTAGCCAAATTTATTGAGAATATATCTCATGTGACTCAATCTTAAATCATATACTCTTGTACTTATATAAGAATAAATAATTCTCTTCTCCTAGAAAATTTTATAGACGGTCTCTCTTAGAAAATAAAAAATAAGTAGATCATATAGGATTGAAAAGAAATAAGAAACAAAGAGAATCTTGTTGACCTACTAAATGAAGAAGATGAATAATAAGGAAATAACACATGAATTACTATGCTTCAAGAAGTAAGCAAAAGAATAGATATAACCTTCTAGGAAGGGATGACCATGTACATTCTATCTTGAGAAATTAATATAAGATACCTCCATCTGGGATGAGAAATAGATTCTGGATACCTCAATCTATGATGTGGAAAGAAGTAGAAAGTCATTGCATGAATATGAGCTCATAGACCTTTTGAAGAATATGAGATTGACACCGGTTGAGAACCAAAGAGGTGAGTCTAGTGATTCTGAGAAACACTGAGTTGTGTTGTGATATTTATTTGTTTGTTTGTTTAAGAATTGAATGCAGTGAAGTGTTTGTGTTCATTTACTAGAGTGTTATTTCCTTGAGTGAAAAATTTGTGGTTGTTTTATAAGTATGCTTGTATTATTTTTAATTTAATTCTGTGGATACCATGATTGGGTTTTTTCGGTTACCATGTCAGCTGAAAATAACACTATTTGTGAACTCTTTTAGAACTTATTTTATTCATTGCAATTATTATCTCATTAAAAGTGTTATTTTCAAAGTTCGAGGAAGAAGCCTTTGAGGCGAAGGAGAATTAAAGACTTAGTTCATTATTTGTTAAACTTTATAGATGTTCATATTTGAGAATAAAATTGTTTGTTTATTTAAGAACTCATTTATTTATAATATTTAAAGTATTTTGATCCATTGAAATTTCTAAATTCTTATTTTTATGGACATTTTAAAGTATATTTTTTATAGGGTTGTTATTGTAACGAAAGACATTACATTATGAAGGTCGGGAATATTTGTTTGGGTCTCCTATAACAGTTTGGCCGCAAGGTGATCCACAATGATTACACCAATTGTTGCTATTTTGTTCACAATGAGTAGAATGTGAGAAGTCAAAAGAAAAAGAGAGAGGAGTGAAGAAGAAAACAATGAGAAAACAAAAGAAAAAGATAGTAAAAAACAAAAGAAAAGAAAGGAGAAAAGGGTGAGAAAAGTAAAAGAAATGGGAGTAATTTAGTAAATAAAAAGAAAAAAGGAGTTTCTTTGCAAGAGAAAGTGAGATCAAGAAAGCATTCTTCTCCCATCAGCCTATTCTTATACTCTTGTCTAAGGAGGCTTGTTTAAACTCTAATATTGATTTTTCTTCTCTGCCTACCTACGTTATTTCTTTTTTGCATGATTTTGAAGACATCTTTCCTAATGAGGTCCCTAGTGGCTTTCCTGCCATTAGAGTAATTGAGCACAACATTAATCTTATCTTGGGGGCTACCCTTTAATAAGCCAACATATGGGAGTAATCCAAATGAGACTAAAGAGATCCAAAAACAAGTGAATGGTCTTTGTCCAAAGGATATGTGAGGGAAAGCATGAGTCCTTTTGTTGTGATTCTTTTAGTTCCCAAGAAGCACTACTAGAAAATATAAAAATTACGTCGTCCAGTTAACATCGGTTTATGTGAAATTGGGGTTATTTTGGGATTAGAATGAACATGTGTAGGGGTCCTTTGAGGATCAAATTGAGGTTTATTTTGGGATGTTTATTGTATTGTAATTCTTCCTGTATGATTATGTGAAATTGTTTGAAGGGTTTTACTCCCGGTGTTGTGATTAACATTTTTGTATAATTTGTTTGTGTTTTGGATAAGATTAGCGTGATAAATAGTTATGTTGGGATCATGAAATTGTGATTGAAATTGTGTATAAGTGATAAATTGAATATGTGAGGAATTTTGGGATAACATGTTGCTTTGAGATTATAATATTGTTATTGAGATTGAGTATAAGTGTGAAGTTAAACATGAATTAATTTGTGAGATACATGTAAACATATGATGGTGGATTGTGACATTATGGGATGTTAAATTGTGGACATGAGATTTGGTTTGAATAAGTGTGTGGTTAACACTTGATATGACAATACTTATGTTGTGAGTTGTGAATTATACAATAACCTGACTAGTGTTTACCTTGAGAAAAGTGTTTATGCGCAGTGTTAAAGGGAAAGTGTAGGATTCCTAGTTAGGAACCTAAAGTGTTAAATTGTAGCACAATGTGTTAAACGTGTTTGAAACACGAGTTTGAGGTCATGAGTATTGTATAATTCATAAGCAATGTCTGCATGCAAAAATTATTTTAGGGGTTGCACCTGAATCAAGAAGGTGAAACCCTAACGGATTCTTCGGAGTCTAGGTCTTGGGGGTAAAGACACTCAGTTTGAGTGCTTCTTTAAGTCTATGTTGATCTCATATCGTTGAAGCATTCTCAGAAAACAGAGTGATCGTGACTGGTCACCTTATGATTTTACTTAGTAAGAGTGACCCGACATACTCATTGTGTGGTGTGTCTTGTTATGTACTCATAAGCAGCCCAGTGTGGTTTTTCACTGACATAGTACCACATTGCATATAGGCTTGAGTGTTAGTATAATTGTTGCATAACACTTATTAATTGTTTATTATGAAATTGATGAGTGTTATTACGTCTTGACCCGAGTGTGTGATTCATGTGAATGGGATTGGTGATTGAAAAATGAATTTTAAATGATAAAGTGGTGAAGTGACGTGGATTGTATTAAGTTGAGCTATGTTATGAATACTTTCATATTTTATTTTTATTACGTCTTTGTTTATTTGTATTTTTTTTAGAAATGTGATAACTCACTCCATGTGTGCTATTTGTGTTTGAATCATGTGATGATCTCAAACTTTGTGTTAGTGGGAGCAGATGACTAGGTGAATGACTTTAAAGAACCTCATGCTAGAAGACGCTGGAACACAATGCTCTGATATGATGTGACATTGGAGCATAAGTTTCTATATTAATTGCATGAAGTCTTGGACTACCTTGTTTTGCACCGAGATGATTTTATTATTTATTTGGACACATTCTATTATGATGTTAGAAAAGTGAATGTGAGTCTTTTACCCTTTTGAAATGCTTTTATTTAAATGTGTTTTAAAAACTTTTAATTAATTTCACATTCTTATTCCTTTTATTACTAATACATATATGTGTGGGGGTAGAAGGTGTCATAGGTTTAGAAGAAACTAAACCATGTTCCTTTGAGCTTGGACTTGAGATTGCTCTACAAATGAGTGTGGAGCTTGGGCAAGTCATTTTTGCTCAATCAACAAGCATAGTAGATAGTAAGGTTAATGACTAGTCAGACATGGCTCTTTTGCTACTATTAGTAATATTTTTATTATATTATATTTAATTAGTCAAATTTTTCACTTCTATGATATTAAAATGACATTGAATTGTGGTTTGATAACATTTTTAATTGGAAATAAATTATTATTTCAATGATAATGGAATAATAATTTTTTATAAATTGAATCAAATTAATTATGGTTCAAGTGTTTCATCACTAAAGTCGATGTTGAATGTGTTATAACACATTGATTTTGGCCAAAATTGATGTTATAAAGGCTCATTCAACGTCAGTTTTGACCAAAATTGGTGTGGTATATCACATTCTACATCGGTTTTGCCAAAAATAGATGTTGTATACGACTTTCAACATCGATTTTATCATAATCGATGTAAAAAATGCTTTAAAATGCATAATTTTGGTCACATTTACACATCTATTTCAACCAAAAATGATGTAGATAATGATTTTCAACATTGATTTTAAAACCGATGTTGAAAAATTCCTACTTTCAACTACGACCATTTCAACATTGCTTCTAGAACCAACATTGAAACTCTTCGAGAACCTTTTATGTAGTAGTGAAAGATGGAACTTAAAGGATGTGTGTTGATTGTTGAACCATCAATAAAATTATTGTAAAGTATAAACATCTCATTCCTAAGCTAGATGACATGCTTGATGAACTTCATATTATCTTAAACTTATTTCCTTAATTATCTTCTCTAAATCAAAACAATAAAGATATAAAATAATCAATTTTTAAAACCTACGCTATACTTAAATTGATTTTTCTTATATAATCAATTACATAATCTTTGTTCCACTTTAAATCAAATGATCAAGGTATCAAATAATGATTGGACTATATTTAATGCTATCTAATTTAAACTTGAATAGTTCTCTTGATTACATTATTTTGAAATGAAATTTACAATGATAATTAATTTATTTAATATGATTTTTTATTTTTTGATACTTAGGAAAAAATAGAACAACAAAACTACAGGCCACGTGGGTACAGGACCCCTCTGCTATCAACAAACAACAAGTGAGCCATAGCTATAGGACAACTATAAAAAAACCAGAAGACAATTAGCAAAAATAATCCTAATTTAGTAAGCCAGTATGCACAGTAGTTGGCTTCACGAAACACATGATGAAAGGAGAGCTCCTAAGGGCAATGAAGGAAGCTCTTAATTCTTCATATCATAGGAAAATAGTGATGTGTATGATTTGCACCATGCAATATCAGGGACAAAGCAGTGAGAGAGTCTGATTCACAAATAAGAGCTTGAGCATTGTAATCCTATGCCATCTGAAGACCTTTGAGTATGGCCAATAGTTCAGCGCAGAGGTTGGTTTTGACCCACGATCCATTACTATCTCTGATGATTCCGCCAATACCAGGTATACCAAGATTATCTCTTGAACTCCCGTTAGTATTTAGCTTTAACATTCCATGACTAGGAAGGAACCAACGAATGAGATGGATTTGATGAGGATGCGTATGAATCCCCAGCAGATTGATACTAAGGGTGTTGAGATGAAGGGTTTGGTGAATTAGCTACCAACTGATTGAAAGCTTCTTCATTTCCTTGATTTCCATAAATTCTAGCAACCCACAACAAATAAGATGCCACACACATCATATTAATATTTGAAATGTGGACATAATCAAGTAAAGGAGCAACAATCCCCTTGGTTGACCAACATCATACCACATTGAAACAAAACCTTGACCAATCCGATAAGAAAACCCAGGTTGAAGAATCATTGCCAACTTTTTAATAGAAGTCCATGTGTAGAAACATCCTGCATAGTCTCTGTGATGGAAAATCCAATCCCCCTTCAAATACTTATCCTTTTGAATTTGGACCCAAAGTTTAGTTGGATCATGAATCACCGACCATACATGTTTGCCATGAAGGGCTACGCTAGCTTCTCGGGTAGGTCTGATACCCAAGCCTCCATTAGATCTAGGGAGAGAGATGGTATTCCAATCAACCCAGTGACTAGGTGGAGAACCCCAAATGAATTGTCTTGAAATCCTGTCAATCGCATCACAAACACCTTGAGGGAGAAAAAGATTTTGCATGGTATAAATTGGAATGGAATTAAGAACAAATTAAACCAAAGTGATTTTACCCGTTCTATTAAGAAGTTTTGATTTCCAACCAGCAAGCCTCGAGTTGACTTAATCTAGTATGTCGAAAAAATCTGCCTTTCTAACACAACCAGTTAAGATAGGAAAGCCCAAGTATTTGCCAATATTGAGAGTATGATTGAATTCCAAAATATTAGCAAATTTTGCTATCTTGTGGCTAAAAGTTGATGCAATCCTACCCCCCAAGGGCATTGGATAGAAGACTCCAAGAAGATTGAGTCAAAGATGCAAGAGAAGGCTCTATGGTTCTCATGAGCCTTAGGGTAGATTTCTGAGTCCATGGGCCAAGGTTGGGTCTAATTATCTTTGTACATATTAGATTAGGATGTCATTATATTTGGTCCTTGTATTTAGGGCTCCATAATGTAGGTAGGGTACCCTAGAAATATAGGACTTTTCAGACCTTGTATTTTAGGGCACTTAGACTAGTTATTGTATTAGGGGTAGTTGTGTAATTTCACATGCACTAAGTGAATATTTGATGCGTGTGTTGGAAAATAAATTTAATTGAATTGGTAGAAGCTCAATCCAATTAAATTTTAGAGGGGAAGGTGAGCATTTGCTTACTACACCCCATTACCACATCATATAGTCACACTTTGTGCATGTCCTTCATGATTTACATGCCTCATGACACCTAAGCACACTTAGTGGAGAATCTTGGAATTGATCTTGGATTAGTGGGCTGAACCATAACTGAAATTCACTAATCATAATTAGTGAAATTTTGGCTCCACAAATTCAATTTCAAATTCAAGTGAAACTTAGGCTATAAATAGAGGTCATGTGTGACACTTAGGCTATAAATAGTGGAGAATCTTGGAATTGAAATTCAAATTTTCCTCCAATTTTGTGTGACACTTAGGCTATAAATAGAGGTCATGTGTGTGCATTTTTTTCAACTTTGATCATTTGAAAATTAAACTTCAGATTTTAGGGCTCTTTTAGAGCACAAAATTTCGTGCTCTTCTCTTCCTCTCCCTTCATGCATCTCCTTCTTCCTCCAAGCTCTTATCCATGGCCTCCTATGGTGGTGAGCTTCTTCTAGACTCATCTTCTCCTTGAAGTGGCGTCTCCTCTCTCTCTTCCTTCTCCATTCCGTTGTCGTTCATCTTCCAAGAAGCAAAGGAATCCATTGATGAAGAAGATCCTAGGCCTACAAGCTCTAATGGAGCTTAAATCATGTGGTATCAAGAGCATCTTCATCTAGATGATGTTCTTTTACTTCCTCTATCTTTTTGTCCGGTGAATTCTCTTTAATTCCTTGTTCTTCATCTTATTCTCCATGTATATCCTTCATTGTCTTGTGGTTTGGTGCTGTTTAGAGTAGATTCAAAAAAAAATAAACCAATTAAATGTTAGATCTACACTTGTTCTTGCATTTCTATGGTTCAAATTTTGTAGATCTACTCTTGAATCATATTTTTGTGTTGATTTTAGGTTCTATCATTTTTCATTCATAATATTCTTTTGCTGAACCTTTAGATCTAAATTTTCTTCCAAAATATGGATTAGAAAAAAAAACACAAAAATCTAAGTGTAAATCACTTAATCCATGTTGTCTTAGAGTCATGTTTAGTCATAGTAATTGTCACATTATGTTCTAAGTTTGTGTTGAATTTTTATTTTGTTTATTGAATTCTAGATACATTTGTTCATGTATTCTTGTCATTCTTAGCCTATCTTTTGAATTTTGAGTCTAATTCATGCATGTTATTTAGTTTATACCATGTTCTAAATCAATTCCTAGAAGTAGTCTTGTTGTTGAACTTTTTTTTTTTGTTTTCTAAGTTTCCTACATAATGCCTATGATGAAGTTGAGTTGTGGTGCTGAGTTGTGGTTGGATTTGTGAATCAAAATAAGTCTTAAGCTCTCTTGAATTATGTTATTCAAGATAATTGAGCATAAGCAAACAAAAATTGTAACTATTCAAGCCTTAAGCAACATAAACACTACTCTGATTTCTAGGTTGAAATTGTTGGTGCTGGCAGCTTGAACATACAAACTTGTATAAATTACTGGAAATTGGTCACTATGTTTTTCGAGCTTAAATTTTTACTGAATTTTGTAGACATCTGGCCCAAAATTATGAAAAAAGAACCAAGCGATTTGGATTAAAGGAAAAAATAATAAAAATCACACAAGTTGGCTGAAAAATCAGTGTCTAGGAAAAAAAAGTGAAAGGGAAGTGTGCTTGTTGTTTTGGCTCAAAATTTGTTCTATAATTGGTGCCTATTTTATACCAATCCTAGTTCTGAAATTTCAATTGAAAATTATTGTGAAAACAAGTGCCAAAACTAGAGGTTTCTTGAGTCTTTTTTTTTTAGTTTTTCTACTCTACTCTAGAGCCATTCTAGGTTTCTCTTTGAGTCCTAGCTTGCTTTTGTGTGCTTTTCATTGTTTTAATTGTTGAATAATTCTTGAAAATTTGTCTTGTTAAAATTATATTGGTTTAGCTTTCATTTTATTTTATTTTTGTCTTTGGTTATTGCTTGTGTCTTTGTTTCCTTGCTTGTGAGTTGCCATATAGGGAATTGGAAAGGAGGATTGGTGCCATGCCTTGAAGAATTTGAGTCAAGAAACAAGGGGCCAACCACCTTAAGAGCTATTGGACTAAGAAGCACTCCAAATTGAGTGAAACATCAAAGAGAGAATAGCCACCACAATTGAGGACTTTTTTTTTTGTAATTTTGTAATTGGCAATTTGCTTTGCTTTCAATTTTTTTACAAAAAGGCCTTTCATTGGAAGTAAGTTGGGAGCCTTCAATAGGTCACCCTACTTCCATTTGTGTGTAATAATTTTAGACAATTTTTCCTTAGGATAGTGAGTGTTTTATTGGGAACCTTAAATGAGGTCATCCAAACACTCTTAAGATCCGTCTAGTTTGCATTTCTTGCACTTTAATTTCTTGCTTACTTTCATAGCTTATTTCCTTTATCCTTCATTGTCAAACCGCCTAGATAGCTTGCCTTTTATCAATTAGTTTTTATCTTATCTTTCACACCTCTTTTAGTGTTTATTCTGGCTAGTTTCAACCATAGTTTCTTTTATCTTTTGTTTTCAAACCCCCAACAAGAAAGAACCATAACTTAGGAACCAACATGAGTCTTCATTCTTCATCTAGTGTTAATGATGAGGGTTCTACTCCTAAGGACCCCTTGTATAAGATATTAGATGATTTGAGATCCCTTAAGTTGTGGAAAGAAAAACAAGAGATAAAAGAAAAAGTAAAAAAAGAGTGGAAGAAATAAGTCAAGATGAAAGAGAGAAAATAAGAGAGGAAAAAAGAAGAAAAATAATGAAAGAAATGAAAAGAGAAAAACATGTCTTCTATAGTAGTCATGACTCTTGCAATAGTTTAAGTGAAGAACTTAGCGACTATTATAGAGGGCGCCATAGTTCACATACGAAACATCACTCCCAAAGAAGAGAAAAGGATAGAAGGCCTCAAGAGGTTAACATTAGCCTCTCATATTTCCATGGAAAAGATAATGTTGAGGCCTACTTAGATTGGGAAATGAAGGTTGAATAACTCTTTGTTTGTCATCATATTAGCGAAGAGAGAAAAGTTCCATTGGTTACCCTTAGCTTTCAAGGGTATGCCCTCTATTGGTGGACTTCCCTTGTTAGGGAACGAAGGATTCATAGGGATCCTCTAGTAGAGTATTGGAATGATCTTAAGAGTACCCTTAGGAAGAGGCACATTCCCTCCTACTATGAAAGGGAGCTTATGGACAAGCTCCAAAGGCTTAGACAAGGGAGTATGAGTGTTGAAGAATATAGACAACAAATAGAACTACTCTTTTTAAGAGCTGGACTTAGGGAGGAGGAAAGAACAAGCATAGCTAGGTTCCTTAGTGGGCTTAATATAGAAGTGAGGGACAAGGTTGAACTCCTTCCATATAGGGACCTAGATGAGCTAGTTCAACTTTGTATAAGATTGAAGCAACAACTTAAAAGAAAGTCTTCGTCAAAATCTTATGGCTCTCACTCTTATCCAAGGAAGGACCAAGCCCATGGAATTTTAGGGGTTGCACCATCAAAACCCAAGAAAGATAAGGGTAAGACCATAGAGAAATACATCCCTAAGACTAGTTCCCAAGAAAGGACTAGCAACATTAAATGCTTCAAATGTCTTGGGAGAGGTCACATTACCTCTCAATGCCCCACAAAGAAAACCATGATCATGAGGGGTCAAGACATTTGTAGTAGTCAAGAGGAGACTACTTCTTGCCCTTCCTCTAGTGGAATTGAAGATGATGTAAGGGGTGAAGAGTCTAGTGAGGAAGTCTACCCCTATGAAGAAGGTGATCTATCTCAATCCCAAAGAGAGAACATCTTTCATACAAGATGCAAAATTTTAGATAAAACTTGTTCTCTCATTGTGGATAATGGATCTTGTTGCAATTGTTGTAGTACAAGATTAGTTTCCAAGTTAAAGCTCACTATCATTCCCCACCCAAAACCTCATAAACTTCAATGGCTCAATGAGCAAGGGGAAATGATAGTTAACCAACAAGTGAAGGTACCTTTCTCCATTGGGACATATAGGGATGAAGTTAATTGTGATATAGTTCTCATGGAGGCAGGACATATTCTTTTAGGAAGGCCATGGCAATTTGATAGGAAGATCATTTACAATGGTCTAACTAATGAAATTACCCTCACCCATCTTGGCACGAAATTTGTGTTGCATCCTCAAACACCTTCACAGGTGGCCAAAGATCAACTAACTATGAAAGATAAGAGGGATGAGGAAGAAAAACTAGAAAAACAAAAGAAAAAGAAGGATAGTAAGTTCTTGTGTTCAAAGGCCAAGGGGAAGGAAAAGGATTCCTCCAAGAAGATTGTTAAGAAGGAAAATCATTTTGCAATAAAAGGTGATATTAAAAGAGCACTCCTTCTTAAACAATCTTTCTACCTTCTCCTATCAAGGAATACATCCCTTACCTCTTGAGCTTGAGGTTATTCCTTAAGTAAAGGAGTTGTTGGATGAGGGTTTGGTTCGCAAGAGCTTAAATCCTTGTACTTTGTGGGTGCCTAAAATAGGTATTATTAGGCACCAAATCCTTATGATAGGTGGTATGATGAATGTGTTGAGTGGTGCAACACTCTTTTGTAACATCACTCATGCACCCAACATCTTCATGATTTGTGTACATAGGGACTCATTAGGTAGGTTTGTTCTTATTTTTTGTTTCAATGCAAACCTAGGTGCTTATGTGGGACACCTTAGGTTTGTCGTAGTTTTTTGTAGGAATAATCAACATGAAAATAAAGAAAAATGTATGTTTTATTCCATTACTTTCCTTAACTTTTTAAATAGTGATCAAGGGTTTCCCATGGACCATAAGAGAATAAAGGTCATTCCTGAGTGGCCTACTCCACCAAGTATAAGGGAAATTTAGGGCTTCAATATCTTAACAAACTTTTACAAAAGGTTTGTCCCATATTTTTCTATACTTATAGCACTACTCATTGAGTTGGTGAGAAACTATATTCTCTCATGGGAAGATGGTCAAGAAAGGGTTTTTCAGTCCTTACCGTACTCTAACATACCCAACATCACTAATACATATGTTTTTATTCTTTGTACAGGTGTTGAGGAAAGAATCTATGAGTTTCAAGAACCTCTGGATTTGAGGTCAAATCCTTTTCAAGGGGGAGAGAATGATGCAACCCTACCCCCCCAAGGGCATTGGATAGAAGACTCCAAGAAGATTGAGTCAAAGATGCAAGAGAAGGCTCTAGGATTCTCATGAGCCTTAGGGTAGATTTCTGAGTCCATGGGCCAAGGTTGGGTCTAATTATCTTTGTACATATTAGATTAGGATGTCATTATATTTGGTCCTTGTATTTAGGGCTCCATAATGTAGGTAGGGTACCCTAGAAATATAGGACTTTTCAGACCTTGTATTTTAGGGCACTTAGACTAGTTATTGTATTAGGGGTAGTTGTGTAATTTCACATGCACTAAGTGAATATTTGATGCGTGTGTTGGAAAATAAATTTAATTGAATTGGTAGAAGCTCAATCCAATTAAATTTTAGAGGGGAAGGTGAGCATTTGCTTACTACACCCCATTACCACATCATATAGTCACACTTTGTGCATGTCCTTCATGCTTTACATGCCTCATGACACCTAAGCACACTTAGTGGAGAATCTTGGATTAGTGGGTTGAACCATAACTGAAATTCACTAATCATAATTAGTGAAATTATGGCTCCACAAATTCAATTTCAAATTCAAGTGAAACTTAGGCTATAAATAGAGGTCATGTGTGACACTTAGGCTATAAATAGTGGAGAATCTTGGAATTAAAATTCAAATTTTCCTCCAATTTTGTGTGACACTTAGGCTATAAATAGAGGTCATGTGTGTGCATTTTTTTTCAACTTTGATCATTTGAAAATTAAACTTCAGATTTCAGAGCTCTTTTAGAGCACAAAATTTCGTGTTCTTCTCTTCCTCTCCCTTCATTCATCTCCTTCTTCCTCCAAACTCTTATCTATGGTCTCCTATGGTGGTGAGCTTCTTCTAGACTCATCTTCTTCTTAAAGTGGCGTCGCCTCTCTCTCTTCCTTCTCCATTCCGCTGACGTTCATCTTCCAAGAAGCAAATAAATCCATTGATGAAGAAGATCCTAGGCCTACAAGCTCCAATGGTTCTTAAAAGACATAAAAGCGGGCTTTTTTAATATTCACTTTAAGTCCGGAAGCTTGAGAGAAGTTATCCAACATATGCTTAATTAGACGAACCTGGGATGTTGGAACTTTTTTTTTATTTAAAATAATTAACACGGATGTATATTAATTATAATTGGTGCCATTAAATGCACAATTTTTTTTGAAAAAATTGTATGACAATCTTACGCCTAGAATGAGCAGGAAAATATCCCCAATATATATTACTTTATGTATATATAATTATTATAATATTTTACCTATTAGACAAAATATATGTATAAATTTATTATGAAAAAATATGTATATATATAAGATTTATATAAAAATATAACATAATAAATATAATATACAGTAATATAATTTATACAATACATAAATATAATATAATAATAATTTTGACACATAAATTTAAATTAAATTTTAATTAAAATATTAAAAAATAAATTATTATTCTTATTATTATTATTATTCAAATCTTTATATCTTTGTATCTTTATATAAAGTAGAAATGAGGACAACTATGTAATTAATATTTTCTTGCTCATAAGGTTATAATAGTAATTTTATGTGTCATTTTCTCACTCATAATTTGTAGGGTAAAAGTATAATTTATGATTTCCCGCTTATTTTAAAGTTAAAAATAGAGTTTTAATTTTCCCATTTCAGTATTATTTTATATAAACGGAAGGTATGCTGAATTTTAATTCAATCAATGTGTATTACATTGTCAAACAAATTTTGTGATTTCTCCCATCGATGCCTATTTTAGCTAAATTACATCTACTATGATGTTTATTTAATGCATTTGTTATCCCTGTTTGAATCCAGGCCACCAAATATAGTTTAACTTACTATTAATTGACGTTAGTTATTACGTAATTCATTAATTAGAGAAAAATGTGCTTTTTTAAAAAATACTTGTTCCAAAATATTAATTAGACTAAATGCTCAATTAGCACGTAACACGTTAATTAGAAAATATTGCCAAAATATTTTTTAGCACTTAAATTGAATCAGTTAGAGAATATTTGAGCCAATTAATATTAATTAACCGTTTGATTCAATGAAACTATTTTTTACCATGATTTTGACCAAATAGTTCCATAATTAAATAAAATGAGGTTTTATCCTATATTTGTGACGCTGTAAAAAAAAAATCTTATATTTGTGCCGATTAATATGTTAATGTATGAACATTTGCTACATAAAGCTCCCTATATATATATATATATATATATATATATATATATATATATATATATATATATATATATATATATATATATATATATATAACTCACTGGACATTGGTTGGGGACAATATATTAGGAGATTAACATTTGAATGATAATTAAGTTAAATATATATAAATGTTCTGATATAAATAATTTAAATATTTAGACCGATTTAAATAAAATCTTTTTATATTATTTATCATGTTAATTTGGTTAGTGGATTGTAGTTATTTGTAATTTTAATATTTATTTGTGATTTTTACTATAATTTGGAGAAATGAAAAGACATTAATTTGTAAAATTGAAGGGACACTGAAGCAGAAGTCTGTGAATACTACCTGATATTGATGGTCTATCTAAACTCCACATGTTATTGTACGATTACTTCCTCTCCCCTCCCCCCTTTTTTTATCTGTCTCCCCCTTATTTGAAGATTTGAAGAATCATTTTTGACACAAAGCATTCATAATATTATGAGATTGTCAGGTTTTTTTTTTTTTTTACTCAAATTGTCTATGAAGAATCATATAACTTGATCATATTTTAATTTTTTTTCTTATGTAACCATTTCCGATTTAATTTTTATCTCTCATTCTGTGATTCATATACTTTGTTTCTATTCTATTTTAATCCAGTGCAATGACTCCAAGAATTATTCTGATCGAAAAAATGGTGTCGGGAACGATAGATTGGAAGACAAAGGTTGGAATAATTTGTTTGTGGAAGTAATCAATAAAATAGGAAATTACATACATCGATAATCGATAGCTACAAACTTTCATAAAAAGAAAATCCTCATGTTTGCGAATTTTCATTGTTTATTTTAAAAATCAAAACAAGAGAAAAGGAAAATCATAAGATTTAACCCTCTAATCTTTACCTTTGCCTTTTCATCGTTTATTGGTTGCAGAATTATATATGAATAGTACGAGAAGAGATGCAGAATGATAAATACGTGTAGGATGGTATGAATTCATCAAGGATAAGAAATCTTACGTTGGAGGTGTTTTTGTAGAATGAAGATCCTTATGATTTATATGTAACAATCATGGGGACTAAATAGATGTGTACAGGACTTAAAAAATTATTGACTTTTCATTTTGGTAATATTGGAGTGTTTCTTTTATTAAAAAAAAACTTAGCAAAGAAATCATAACAAATTTACGCTTTCTTTTTTTAAGTGATTAAAAATATATTATATGAAACTTATACTTGATCAGTGTCTTTAAATTCTCTTTATTTTCGTTACGATTTTTATTTTTATTAAAAGGGGATTTATTTCAAATGAAGTTACACTAAACTTATAAATGTAAGCTTTTTGATCAGTTAAGATTTTTTAAAATAAAAAAATAAGTATAAAATAATTAAACAGTGAAATTAAAAGCAACTGTATTTTACTTTATCAAACTTATAAACTAATTGTATAACAGATATTAACTAATTTCAATTGAGATTTTTAAATATACTGTATTTACCTTAATTTATATTTATATCCATTTATCACATGATAATTTTATTAAAGCAAATTCATTATGATGATTAATTAATATATTTTATGTTAAAAAAATCTTAGATTTATAGTTAATTTTAATGTGTATAATATTTATATGAATCATGTTTAAATTTATTTTTATATCAATTCATTTTTTTAATTTGAAAGTATAAAAAATATATTTTTAAATTATTATATATTCTAATTATGTTTTGTTAATTTATATTTATATCCCTCAGTTGCACCGATATACATACTAGAACAAATTTATTAAGTCATTTTTTATAATTATTAATTTTTTAATATTAAGAGACTTTTAGATATATATTTAAATTAAATATATACAATTTTTATATAATGATGTTTATATTTTTTTTATATCAAAATATTATTCATTTTTTAATCTAAAAGTATAAAAATTATATTTTTAAAACATATTATATTGTATTTATGTTGGGTTGATCCATATTAATATCCATATCTCACACAAGTAATTATACTAGAACAAAACTATTGGGGTAATAAGTTTTTTTTTTATAATTATTTATTTTTTATGTCAACCGACTTTTAGATATTTATATTTAAGTTTAATGTATACAAATTTTATATTAATGATGTTTAAATTTCTTTTTATATCAAAATATTATTCATTTTTTAATTTGAAAGTATAAACATTATATTTTTTACAATAATAATTTTTTAAAAAAATTATTATATTCAATTTATGTTATACTAATCAATATTTATATCCATCCGGAGTATTCATATTAAGATAAATTTATTTGAGTGATTTTTTAATAATCATTAGTTTTCTTATATCAAAAAACTCTTAGATATTTATATTTAAATTTAATGTATATAAATTTTATATGAATGATGTTTATGTTTCTTTTTATATCAAAGCATCATTCATTTTTTTAATATGAAAGTTTAAAAATTATATTTTTTAACAATTATATATCGTATTTATGTTGCACAATCCATAGTTATATCCATTTGTGACATTGGTAGCCATACTAGGATGAATTGATTGAGGTTATTAATATATTTTATTATAATCAATGATATTTTATGTTAAGAGACTTTTAGATATTTATCTTTATGTTTAATATATACAAGTTTTACATGAATAATGCTTAAATTTTTTTTATGTCAAAAATACTATTCTTTTTTAATTGAAAGTATGCAAATCTTTTTTTAAACTATTATATATTATATTTATGGTGCACTAATCCATACTTATATTTATTTTGTGGTACAAATATCCATATTAGAACAAATTCAAGAGGATATTTTTTTAATAATCAATGATTTTTTTTAGGTGAAGAGATTCTTAGATATTTATATTTAAATTTAATTTTCAGTAAAAAAAATATTTAAATTGAATATATAAAAATTTTATATGAATAATATTTATATTTATTTTTAGGTCAAAACACCATTCATTTTCTCAATCTAAATGTATAAATAATTATATATTTTATTTATATTGTGTTAATCTATATTTATATCCATTTGTCACACAATAATCATATTAGGACAAATTCAATGGATAGAAAATATGTTGCGCTAAGAGACTCTTTGAAATTAATATTTAAATTTAATGTATGCAAAACTTATGTAAATGGTGTTTAAATTTCTTTCTATATAATATCCTTCAATTGAAAAGTGTAAAAATTATATTTTTAAACTAATATATATTCTTATTTTTTATAAGCTAACATGTATTTATACCCATTCATCGCACGAGTATGTATAGTAGCACAAATTCATTTGTGTATTTTTTATTATTATTGATTTTTTTATGTAAAAACACTCTTATATATATTTATATTTATTGTTAATATATACAACTTTTATTGAATGATGTTTAAATTTTTTTTATGTCAAAATATTCTTATCTTTTAAACTTTAAAGTATAAAAAAAGTTATATTATTTAAATCATTATATATTCTATTTATATTACACTAATTTAAATATAAAAAAACAAAATATAAATAAAATACTCAAATTTCATGTTTATCCCATGTATCGTAAGAATAAAAAATCTAGTATGTTTTAAAGAAATATATTTGAGTAATAATTATAATTTTAAAAAAACTTATATAATTAGTTAATGATTTTAAGAAAAGTAATTGCATAAAAAAATAAATTAATATAATTTAGTTAAAGTTATAAACTTTCATAATTTAAAAAAACAAATTAAAGATTAATTTTTAAAATTACATATAATAATAATTAATAAAACGGTAATTTTTTTCATTTAAACACAATTAATATTATATCTTATCATTAACGGATATATCAAATACTTGATAGGATTAAAATTTATTATATTTTTTTATCTTATTCTTTTTTTATCCTAGTCTCATATTATATGTATCATATCTTATCTAACCATAAAAGGAGCTCTTCAATGTCCCAACAAACCTACCGAAAAACAAGTAAAAAAAAAACGAAGATTATGTTAGAAAATAGGAGCCAGCATATGGAAGAAGCAACTCAACTAATATAGAACGTGACCACACTTTGGGAAAAAAAAAGGAGAAGGACACTCCTAAACAACCTGCTCTCAAACCATAAACATACCACCATACTAATGCCATCACCATTTACCAACTTTACCACTACAACCAAAACCAACCCAATACAACATCTCCTCTCTCTCTCTCTCCAACACAAACAAAACATACACATAACTAACCGCAACACATTACATATTTACATTACATGCTACCATTATTCTCTGTTAACTCAGTAATGGCTTCTACTTCTGATTCCGTTCCTTCTTTCACCGCTGTCGGATACACACGCACTGACGCTACTTCTCCACCAAACAACCACCACCTATCCTCGCTATCACACGTCACTCTCATTACCGTAACGGTCCTCGCCGTCGCCGTTACGGTTTCCTTAGCCTTGTACTTCCTTCTCCGCTACCGTAACAGTAACCGTTTTCGTTTCCTCCGTCGAGTCTCTCCGTCGACATCCGCCGCAGCGTTCTCCTCCTCCGGCAATCGGATATTGCCGGAAACCACTTCTTCGTCTTCCGTTTTCGACTTGCTCCCGACGTTCACCTTCTCCTCCATCACGCGCCGCGCCGACGCCGCTGGCGGCGGCGACTGCGCCGTTTGTTTGTCGAAGTTCGAGCAGAACGACCTTCTCCGCTTGCTACCTCTCTGCTGCCACGCATTTCACGCGGAATGCATCGACACGTGGCTTCGGTCGAAGCTCACGTGTCCGCTCTGCCGATCCACTGTCGCCGCGTCTGAATCCGACCTCGCGATGGTTTTCCGGTCGTCGTCCGTCGCTGGCAGCGACAGCTTCCGGCTGGAGATAGGGAACATTAGTAGCCGCCGCGAAGGAGATATCACCGCCGTTGCCGGAGAAACGCGCGGAAGGTCATATTCCGTTGGCGCGTTCGAGTATCTCATTGACGAGGAAGCTGAGGTTGAGGTCGAGGTTGCGTTCGGTTTAGCTGACCGGAGAATCGTTTCCGGCGAGAAAAACGACGGTGCTCCGGTGGTGGCTCCGGCGGATTCTCTAGCTGGTGAGGTAGGGCGTGGTGGTGGAAGTAGAAATGGTAATGGCTGGTTGAAGGATTACGTTGATCGTCTTTCGAATACGGTGTCGTTTCGGAGTTCTGGAAGCTTCTTCACTGGGAGCAGTCGCCGAAGCGACGTCGTTTTGGGAGGAGATTACGATGTAGAAGCGAGCCGTTTCGGGGACGAAATCGGTGAAATGTTCCGATGGCTCTCAGGGGTTTGAAGTGTAAATAAACGGAATAGTTAGTTCAAATTTAGAATTTTGAAATTTTTTAACAGTTACATGATTACATGAGTAGCATTTTACGAATCAGATTATGAAGGTAATAAACCGATGAAATTGCAATTTGTTGTTTTTTTTTCTCTGTTATGTTTTGGTTCTTATATTTGAGATCCTAGAGATTTTAAAACATTGCAGGATGGTGCAGTTGTTGATTTAATTCAACGGTTGATGCTTGTTTCATTGTTTGTATAGTTTTTACTTTGGTGCAAAAATAGGACCCTCATATGACTATTGTATCATGCAGTCTGTTTAATGTTGCAGAGAACTTCAGTATCAAAAAAAAAAATAATGTTGCAGAGAACTTTCCATTTTGTCTCATTTGACTAATTCCCTGCAGCTGTTAATATTCTAACTGTGGAATTCTGAATCCTTGAAAAAGTTTCTTTAATTATCTATTGAAGTTAGGCATGAAAATTACTTTGAAAACTTATCCAGCATTACATTACAACTGCAATTTATCTTTTTTCTTCAGAGAACCAAATCTTACCACAATTAGGTTGCAGTTCAATTTTTTTTCAACTCTAGAGAATCCAATTCTCACAAGTATGTGTCTTTTTACTATTTGCTTATTTCAAAAATTGTATTCTCATCTCACGAAATCAGTTTATGTTATAGTTTTTATTTTAATGTAAAGGAATAGGTGAGCAACTATGAACAGGCATTTTTCTTTTCACTTTATTTTCTAAGGTCTAGGTGACTAATAAATAATTTTGGATATCATATTATCCCTTTTTAGATTTTAATAGATAATAAAAGGGGATTTTATGATCCAAAATGGGGATTGTAAGAGTATATTCCACAGCTTCTATTCTTGTTAGTTAATTTTAAATACCTACTGTAAAATTTAGGATTTCAGAAGCAAATTTTGAGTGAAGTTAAAACTAAGAAGTATCCAAAACATCATAAAATGCCCTCAAGATGTTTGTTCATAGTGCCCTTTCATGAACAAACATCCCACTGTGAATATACCCCCCTCAGAGTGAGATATACCCTCACCATCCCTCTTCCACAACCACTCATCAACCCCCTCCCCGCTTACTCTAGCTTGATCCAAAATGGCATAGAACTCCTCTACTAAACCTTTCCCACTTAAACCACTCTTCTCCATCTAAAATTCCACACTCAAGTTCCATATTCCAAATGACCCATCCTTTCCACCACCTCATCTCTGTTCGAAATTTAGGAATAGTCTTGTAAACCTAGTTTCCTAACAAACATCACCCACCCAACTATGTTTCCAAAACTTTGTTTTTGCTCCATTCCCAGCCATCAACTCAACAAGATTATCAAACCAAGGATCTTGGTCCCCTCCACATGTAGACTTCAAGTCCTTCCACCACAATGAATGAAGTGAATTTTCAATTCGGACTCATCCCCTCCTCTTATTAACCTTCCATACATTGATTTTAACACATTTACCGACAAAGAACCTTTATTATGGAACAAATTCCATTTCCATTTTGCAAGGAGTGCCTTATTAAAAATAGTTATCTTTAGCTCCCAACCCACCATGCTCCTTTGGCTTTCAAATTTGCTCTCACTTAATCTATGATATTTTCTCCCTCCCCTCCTCACAATCCCATTAAAATATTCAAGCTCAATGACACTTTAGAATAAACATTAGCACAATACAATAGAAAAATTGTGAATATTGAACACAACATGTAAATAAAACTAGGTAGGATTCTTAAAATTCAGGTGCCAAACAATCAATGCAATTTGACCAGTTTGATGGGCCAAGCCGAGCCCATAAAATATTGGCTAAAAAGCAACTTGACCTATTTGCCCTGAATATTATATATTATTTTTAAAAATTTCATCGATTTAGGTTTTAAAAAAGTACCAATTTGGCCTTGCAATCCATAAGAAATTTAGACTTGCCTAACCCAATCTACTTTTACACCTTGGCTTGACATCGAACCGAAAACCCTTTTTTCCACTATATAAAAAATTACGAAAAGTAGAAAATCATGTATCATTTTGTTCCAAGCAAGGAGCACAAGTAGTGTTACTAAATATACTCTATTTTCTAATTCCTTATTCTCTTGATCCACACTTTTACTAACTTGAGTATTAGAATCTTTTTTCATGACAACCCACCTCACTGGAGTTTGAAGGGACAAAAGAAGACCATATTACTTCCTATATTAATTACCAGAATTTTCAATCCTTAGTGTTGATATTGAACATTTGGCACCATTTGTAGATAAATTGGTTGTTTGAAGCCATAAGGTCTTCAAGGCAAAGATCATGGCATTTTGAAGTCTAGTAAATTTAGGAAATGAATGGACCTGAAGGATTTGTGGGGTCAACCTAAAAGGACTGACATGTGTTAGATAAAACAATCTTGGAGAATTCCCTTTTAAAAGGAATTGAACCCTTCTTATAGGATTATAAGAAAGTGGTAAAAATATTGACCTTTTAGCAAAGGTTTCTCCAACCTTTACCCCTATTGGGTCTAAGAAGCCAGAATACATTGCAAAAATTAAATTAAAAAAAAAAAAAAAAACAAGTGTGTAAAGGATGTAAATATTCAAAATGTAACTTTGTGTTGTTGAGCATTGTCTAGTTTACCAAATCTCTCAAACACATAGCAAGTCACAAAACCTCTACTTGTTATTTGCACCATTATGCTCACCTTCATTAGGTTTTGAAACTTTCACCAAAGCTAAAAGTTGAGGAATTCTTAAAAGTTGTGTTTTTGAGGAATAAACTTGTGGATTTGATTACATTGGTGCTTCCATAGTTAGCTCATTCTTTGTTCAAGACCATTGAAGCAACATTGCTAGGGTATGAATGAGTGACAATAAGTAGTGAGGTATACATGAAGCATTGGCATGTAAAGACTTGCACTGATGAGAAAATGGTGTAAGCATTGATTGAAGTTTGTTGTGATTGCCACATTGGTCACAACCATTAATCACCAAATAGTTACAAATAATGCATTTATGGAAAGCAAGAATATTTTAGTAAAGTTGTTTTTTTAGAAAAGGCTTGCAATAAACTAGTTAGAGAAAGTCATTCTAATTATGTTGGCACCACTCAATCCTAACTGAGAAAAATAAAGCCTAAATTATAAAATGGAATGAGTAATAAATTTCTTAATTATTATCAATAAATAAACATAATCATAATTATTAATGGTGAATGAACATAAATTTTTTGCATTTAGTGTCTCTTCCCTATCCATTTATATTTGAAGTATCTGAAACACACTAGAAGAGGGGTTGAATAGTGTGAATGATAGAAACTTATTCTTTTGAAAACTATTAAAAGCTTTACTCAAAAAGATATCCATGGACAAAGGGTTTCATCCAATGGGTTCAAAATTACTCCATGCTTAGAAAACCAATTCAAAAAACTTGGATATGATAGTGTAAAAGTGACTTGAAGAAAAGAACTAGTTATATAGAAGCAGTAATGAAAACACAAAGATTTTATACCGGTTCATCCCAACTCTTGGGCTACGTCTAGTTCTCCTTCAAACCTTAAAGGGTTCCACTAATCAAATTTTTCATTACAACAAAGTATTCTCTATGTCACTTCTGGCTACAATAAGTACTCTCTAGGCCACTCCTAACACTACACTTAATCTCCCCCAGAAATTAATACTCAAGTATTCTTTGTCACTAAGCCACTCCTGCCTTTCACAAAAATATATGTTTGATAGAAAATTTATTCTAATCACTCAAAAAGTGTTTACACAGGAAGCTCGAACACAATGAAACTCACTAACTTAGCAAAGCTAAGATTCACACAAATTGCTCAAGTTTCCTTCATCCAATGTGTTGGATCAAGTGGGCTCAGAATAATTAAGAAGGGGAGGTTGAATTAATTATTACTAGACCTTTACTAATTAAAAATTATCCTTCTTAGGCTTTTATTATGTTGTTAAGAAAATAAAGAATAGAAAATAAACTTAACCAAAAGTAAAAGCAGGAATTAAAGTGCAGAGCGGAAATTAAAAGAGTAGGGAAGAAGGAGACAAACACACAAGAGTTTTATACTGGTTCGGCAATAATCCGTGTCTACATCCAGTCCCCAAGCGACCTGCAGTCCTTGAGATTTCTTTTCAACCTTGTAAAATTCCTTTACAAGCAAAGATCCACAAGGGATGTACCCTCCCTTGTTATCTTTGAACAACCTAGTGGATGTACCCTCCACTAGAACTGATCCACAAGAGATGTACACTCTCTTGTTCTCAGTCAACAACCCAAGTAGATGTACCCTCTACTTGTACCACAAAGGATGTACCCTCTAATGTGTTAAGACAAAGTTTTTAGGTGGTTAAACCTTTGAAACTTTGTGAATGGGGATACAAAAGAATTCTCAGGCGGTTAGTCCTTTGAAATCTTTTGTATATGGGAAAGGGAAGAATCAAAAGAATTCTCAGAGTGTGTCGTTTTGAATTCTTTGACAAGGGAGAAGGGAGACACAAAAGAATTCAGGCGGTTAGTCCTTTGTTCTTTTGGAAAAGGGAGAAGAGAGACACAAAAAGAATTCAGGTGGTTAGTCCTTGGTGAATTCTTTTTGGCAAAGGGAGAAGGGAATGAAAAAAGATGAATAGCACAGTTTTCAAGGTTTTGGAAAACCAGAAAACTTTGGAAAGATTTTGGCAAAAGGAAGAAGAAGAAGTTCAAAGAGATTCAGAAATCAAAGTGGAAAAGTTGTTGTCAAAAGAATTGTTGAATGAATAATTCATGAAATGAAAATCAAAGTGTTGCTTTTATAGACTCTTCATCTCTGGTCAAGAGAACCATTAGAAGAGTTATAACCTTTAGAAAAACTTAAAAACCATTCGGAAAGGTTACAACTTTTAGAAAAACTTGAAAACTATTGGAAGAGTTACATCTTTTGATTTTGTTCAGAAACTATCACTGGTAATCGATGTAATCGATTACACAAAGCTTTTTTGTGAAAAGGATGTGACTCTTCACAATTTAATTTGAATTCCAACGTTCAAACACATTGGTAATCAATTACCAAATCATTGTAATCGATTACAACATTTTGAAATCAATTGGAACGTTGTAAATTCAGTTGAAAGCTTTTTGAAAACCATTTTGCTATTGGTAATCAATTACAATAATATGGTAATCAATTACCAGAGAGTAAAAACTCTTTGGTAAAAGGTTTTGAGAAAAATTCATGTGCTACTCAATTTTTTGAAAAAAAAACTTTTTAATACTTATCCTGATTGAGTCTTCTCTTGATTCTCGAATCTTGAGTCTTAAATCTTGATCTTGATTCTTGAAACTTGATTCTTGATTCTTGAAATCAAATTTCCTCTTGAACCTTGAAGTGTTCTTAATTCAATCATGAACTCATTCTTTGATTCTTGAAGTCATCATCTTTGTTAACATGAAGTGTTCTTGACTTTTGAGCTTTTTGTCATCATCTTTGTTATCATCAAAACTGCTTGAATCAATCTTGATTCATCATGAAGCTAGCTTCTACACAGTGGACTAACAGTGTTACAACACTTGTTCATTTCGTCTCAACATATTCTCTTGTTTTTCGAAAACCTTAACACGAACATATTCAGGCTTTATATAGACTTCAAAGCTTCGATTCGTTGAGAGATCACAACTAGCCATTGTCTAACAGCTTTACCGCTTGGCACGAGGTTGCTACTATGTAGAGAGAGAGAGAGAGTGGGGACCACAAACGCTTTCTGGAGCACATCTTCAGAGAAGTACAATTTGCTAGTGTCCCCTAGTGCTCAGAGCTGACTTTTAGTGTACAGATTGAAAGAAAAGTTAACAAAATAAGACAAAAGGAATTAAGAATGTCAAGACAGGATAATTTAAATTTTTCCTTTTGTGCACTATGGCACGAGTTTCTTACTAAGCCTATGGACATTACTTTCTTGTGATCGTTTTCATTTCTTGAGGATTGAGTAATTGTTCCATTGGTTTTGTATTGTGAGCCAAGTGTGAAAGCACTTGTCTTCTCAGGGCTGGATGCAAAAGCAGTATCGTCCAGTGACTGATACTTTGCTTATCGTCCAAAACCTTTATGTTCAGGTTTTTTTTGCTTGTATCTCATAAACATAAAAGAACCTATAACTTAAGAATGAAATGTTAGTGCATAAAATTTATAATTTGTTAACATCAAAACCTCAGGGATTTAATTTGTTTGATACAGTCTAGTTGTGTCCAGGTACAGTCTAATGTGACTTGGACACAACTAGACTGAACAATCTCCCCCTTTTTTATGATGACAAAAAATATAAATTTTGATACTAAAATGATAAGGTAAGGAGATTAAGATCAGAGTATCAAAGCAGTTTAAGATGTACTGTCGAACACCACTTAGTATTGGTTTGTGTATATGAGGAATATACCTTTGGCAATCAACAAACTTGTCAATTTCTAGAGTATAAAGAGATCTTTCAGAAAGCATAATCAAAGTAGGTATTGCATAATTAAAGAAATTATGCGAGGATAAATGAAACTTTGAGTTCATTACCTCATGCAAATGCTAGAGAATATACATATTAATCAGAGCATATATGAAATTAGAGCATACATAGTATCAGAGTATATATGTGTAGGGAAATGTAAAAAAAATGACAAACACACATATGTGACCACCAAAACAGTTGTTTTTACTAAATAACGTATGAGTACAAGGGTGTTAACACATCAAGATTCCTATTATGGGCTTGAAGAGAGAAAGGAAGTGATAATCAACTCTCAGAGGATGGAGGTGGAGGATTGGATGATGGTGACTTTGGTGGTGAAGGCGGAGGCCTAGGCATAGGATTTGCAGTGGATGTAGATGCAGGAATTATAGCTGAAGGTGGTGAAGGTGGTTGAACAGTGGGAGACAGCCTCTATTGCATAAGCATGTTCATATTGAACAACACATAATCATTTATGGATTTGAGCAAAGCTTCCAATGTGTTTTCTATCACTGGATTGGTCTCCATGCGTTCAAAAAGGAACCTTTTTTCCATTGTTTCTTCCCGGCTAGCCTGTTGAAGGTGCAACATTTCTTGAATCCTTTCTTCAGACACACCCGTTGGAGCAAAGGCTATCAAAGTAGTTATTTCTCGTGGAGTACTGGAAGTACTAACCATTACAAAGGCATCTTCAACTATGGGCTGGGAAGTCACTTTAGCAAGCGTAGGTTTAACTACATCAACCTGAGGTCCAAGATGAGCTTGTAAGTTGCCAAACAACACCTGAAATTCGAGCTTCTCCTATTGTTGCTTTGTAGTTCAGCAACCATTCCTTGGCATGGAACCCAAGGATTCTGATCAGGAGAGAACAAATGTTTTTTGAGAATAGGATGCCTTGTCCAGGCCTTGACAATAACTCTTTGCATGGCGGCTTTAGGGTACTGATGTAAGTTGAAAATGAAGCAAGTGCGAATAAGAGGGATATCATGAATGAGACGCTGATAAAATCCGTTGTCTCCTTCTTGCCTTAAGAAGCACATCTGCCAATCATTGAATTTGTAGATCTTTACAAGACGCAAGATTGGCACCATATGCATGTGATTGGAGGTGTCTTCATTGTCGTACTCTGATGTCGACGCAAGATGTGAATTTTCATACATGTCTTTGAAGTAAAAGAACATGGCATTGGTCTGATCAAACTCAACGTCTGGCTTCAAAGCGATGGTCTTTGTTGCTGCATCCCTAGTAAAATACATGTTCCAATAGTAATGAATTGGATGCAAGGCAGTACTGTCTTTAGGACCAAGTAAAGGCATTGGCTTCATATGGGGAAGTACCTCCCCTTTCTTTTTCCTGAGGTCTAAAAGAGGAAACCTCAGAGCTATTCTATCGACATGAACTTGATTGTTGGAGTTGGGCGAATGTGAATATTGGAGGGATGACTCGGCCATTGATTACTGAGACCGCACTGCATCAAGATCATCCCAACATTGAAGATGTCATCCTTAGTTGAGGCAATGGCTTGATGACCATAAACCAATGGAACAAACTAAGACGTGGGAATGAATAGTTGAATATGCTTTAAATGTAGGGACGATGGCAAGAAATCATCAGAAGATGGGTCAATGTGTTGAGCATCAATCTTCCAACACCATCCAACAATGCCCTTATCATAGATTACTACTCCTCTACAAGTCCCAGATGCAATCTTGTAAAGACTATTGCACAGGGCCATTGGGGAAGAAGGCTTGGATACCTTAGGGTGAATTTGCTCTCAAGTTGGTAGAGGAAGGACTTCAATCCTTGTAGGTTGATCAATTTCAGAAGAGGAGGGTGTAGCTTCAGCTACCTTATGTATGGACGGAGGGCATGTGACAATCTTCTCCTCAACGTCCAGTGGGAGTTGCATCCAGTTAGTGGAAGGTCAGAATTCCATGTCCAATCTCCTTTGAATGTTGTAAGCATTCTCAAAAAGAAAGGCCACAAGAAAATGCATCCTTGCAATGTCATCGACAGTGAGGTTGGGGTCGATGGCGGGTGGTCCTTGATGTTGGAAGTGGTCAAGGTGGATGGGTGATGGAGGTGCTCGATGTAGAACTTCATCATCCATATCTTAATTGGAGTTAGTTCTTTTCTTCTTCTTAAGGTGAATAACCTCTTTTCTTCTTAAGCTTATTTCAAATTGACTAATCATGGATGTTTTTCTGCGAACAAATGGAATGTTTGTTAGTTAAGAATAATCAGCAGTAGTTGCAGCAAAGGGTTGCTCGCCCATTGGACACTTGGTCCTTTGAGCACCTCTCTTCTCTCGGTTACTGGTGCGAGGTTAAGTAGGAGAAGGAAGAACTAGTGGTGTAGGTTTCACCTTCTTCACTTGAGGCACATGGGTCTCATCCGAAGGGGATGCAACTTTTAGTTTCCTAAACACCAAACCATCTTCATCATCATCAGCCTCAGTGAGCTCCCTTAAGCAACCTATAGTGGATGATGGTTGTTGCTTCTTAGGTGTTACGCTTCTTGATACATGGTCCATTGCACTTGTTGCCTTGGGAACAACTAAAGTCGGTGGTGGACGTTGTGGTGCAAAGTAGTCTTGGACAAAAGTGTGATCATCTTCTTTTTCATTCTCTTTTCAACTTGAGAGGTGTCTGCATCCACCATGTCTTCCTCTTACCAGTTTTCTCCCAAGTTGCATCCAACTAGTCATCACGCCCAGTGTTGAGTCCAAACTTCTAGTGAAGTTCATAAAGAATGGAATCATCCACTAGGAAGTTTGTTGAAATAAGCCATCATCAACCAACCTCATCCTCGAAATATTTTCTTAGTTAAAGGCTTTTTGTTTGGGCAAAAACACCCCGTCAAAATACATTTTGTCTTGTACTTCTTCAGGTGTCTCATATAAGAACTTTATGATACTCTTCTTGAGATAGAGCATGCATTAGAGCGTTTCTTGCTCGAGAGTTGAGAAGAAATCTAGACTTATGTTCATTTTTCCATCTGTCCTTGGGGATCTCATTTCTCTGAGCATCTAAAGGAATGTGATTGCCTTTTTCTACAATGTCCCACATATCAATGTGGGTGAATTCAAAGAAGGAAATCATTATTTCCTTCCAATAGTCATAGTTTGCTCCCTTGAACATGAGGGGCTTGTTCACTGTGTATCCTTCTTCCATCGTTTTATGAGTTTTCTTTCCTTTACTCTGTTAAGAGCTCAACCTAGAGGCCAAGCTCTAATACCAATTGAAGTACCTGAAACACACTAGAAGGGGGGTTGAATAGTGTGAAGGATAGAAACTTATTCTTTCAAAAATTGTGAAAAGTTTTTCTGAAATAGATATCAATAGATGAAGGGTTTCGTCCAAGGGGTTTAGAATTACTTTGTGCTTAGAAAACCAGTGCACAAAACTTGAATATGATATTTTAGAAGTGACTTAAAGAAAAAGAACTAGTTATATAGAAGTAGTAATGAAAACACAAAGGTTTTATACTAGTTCACCCCAACTCTTGGGCTACATCTAGTTCTCCTTCAAACCTTGAAGGGTTCCACTAATCAAATCTTTGATTACAACCAAGTATTCTTTATGCCACTTCTGGCTACAATGAGTACTCTCTAAGCCACTCCTGGCACTACACTTAATCTCCCCTTCAGATTAATACCCAAATATTCTTTGTCACTAAGCTACTTTTGACTTTCACAAACAATATATGTTTGATAGAAAATGTATTCTAATAACTCAAATAGTGTTTACACAGGAAGCTTGAATACAATGAAACTTGCTAACTTAACAAAGCTAAGATTCACTCAAATTGCTCTCAAGTTTCCTTCGTCCAATGGACTGATAGCGTTACAACACTTGTTTGTTTTGTCTCAGAATATTCTCTTGTTTTTCAACAACCTTAACACAAACATCTTCAGACTTTATATAGACTTTAGAGCTTCGATTCGTTGAGAGATCCCAGCTAGCCATATTCTAATAGCTTTGGCGCTTGACACAAGGTTGCTACTGTGCAGAGAGAAAGAGTGGGGACCACAAGCTCTTTTTGTAGCATATCTTCATAGAAGTACAATTTTCCAATGTCGCCTACTGCTCAGAACTAAATTTTAGCGTACAAATCAAAAGAAACATTAACAACATAAGACAAAAGGAATTAAGAATGTCAAGAGAAGACAATTTAAATATTCCCTTTTGTGTGTTATGGCACGAGTTTCTTACTGAGCCTATGGATGTTACTTTCTTATGATTGTTTTAGTTCTTGAGGATTGAGTAATTGTGTCCATTTCTTTTGTATTGTGAGCCAAGTGCGAAAGCACTTGTCTTTGCAAAGCAATATCATCCAATTACTGATACTTTGCCTATCGTCCAGAACCTTTTTGTTATGCATTTATGCTTGTATCTCATAGAGATAAAATTTATACTTTGTTAACATTAAAACCTTAGGGATTTAATTTGTTTGGTACAGTCCAATGTGACCTGGATGCTGCCAGACTTAAGAATATCAAGAATTGATTGAGAGTTGTAATTTTATAAGTTAAGTGTGTTTAGAAATTATTTTTATATTTGTTAAAAAATAGTTATTGCGTTTGTAGAAAACTACTTCTCCAAGTAATTAATAACCTATGCTATATTTTATTATATTATTGGGTTTAATTTTTCAAGACCTTTTTTTATCAAGTCTTGACTATTTTTTTATGCACTATACATTTAGCTTCTATGTAAAGAATGTTGTAAATTTTTTGTTTGTTTTAACTATTCTATGAGTCCTTATATTTTTACCTAATTTTTAATTTGATCCCTAAACATTTTTAATTGAGTCCCTAAACTTTTATTTTTTTCAATTGGGAACTCTCGTTTGATTGTTGTTATGAAAAATTAACCACAAACACTTAATTAGAGGTGTAGATAGTGGATTGGTGATTCTAGAGTGTGTTATAAGCACCATTGAGTCAATTGTAAGAGTTTTCAGCAAAGCTTCAACCTTCTATAGATCCAAACAATTATGAGAGAAAATTTAATTAGGTGTGTTTAATACACTTCAGAAGCATTAGTCCACTTGTTGCACCTCTAATTAGGTGCCAACAACATCTCGTATTTTCTGGTAGACACAATGCAACCAACCTCAACCTTTACCCCAACCACACTTTCATTCTTTTTTTTATTATTATCGATGTGGCATTATCAAACAATGTCTAAAACAATGTTGTCAACCTTTGACTATATTCCTTTGTTTCTCTTTATTTCTTGAAGTTTCAAATCTAGATCCTACATTTAGAGGCATCCCAATGTTACTAGGGTTCGACTACAAATTGGAAATGAAAACAGGTGAAGTGCAACTAAGGAATAATAGGTTATTGTTGGTTATAGCATAATGGTGAAGCAGTGACAATGGTTGTGGGTGAAAAGAGAAGTGGGAAGTGTAAATCAGGGAAGGAAGGAAAAAAAAAGAGCAAAAAAGAAAAAATCAGACTATTGATTTCAAAATGTCCAAATCTTAACCGTTGTAAAAAACATGCATATGGTGGATGATATGTTCAACTTTCCCTTCCATAGCCAACACCTATTCTTAATTTGTGTAGAAAAACTTTAAACACATCAATCATTTTAGAATGTAGGAAATAATAAATTGCTTAATTATTATCAGCAAATGAACATAATCATAATCATCAATGGTGAATGAATATAACTTCTTTGCATTTATTATCTCTTCCCCTGTCCTTTTATATAAAAAATTAAGTGAATGGAATCCTTATCTTTCATCCATATGCTCCTTTAGTTTGCAAGATCAGAGCCTTCCCTGCCTTAGGGTGGAATTTTTCTTTCCATCATTTGTACATAGAAGGAAATAATCTTGCAGACTCTATTGCTAAGTTGGGTGCAAATTCAACGGATTTGTTTGTAATCTAGTTGTTTGGCCCAATGGACTTGTCTACTTTTTCATTGGGGGATGCTTTGGGAACATTGTACCCAAGGGGTAGTTAGTTTGTTGTAGCTATTTTCCTTTCTTTTTGTTGTTTTATCCCTACATATAAGAAAATATCAAAACTTAAGTGATAGTTGTGATTTTATAAATTAAATGTTTTCAATAATTTTTCTATATCCGTCAAACAAATAGTTAATTTTTCTATATCTCTAAGTAATTAATAACCTATCATTTATTTTATTAGATGATTGGATTTAATTTGTCAAGACTTTGGCCATGCTTGACAAAACTAATTGGTAGTTGAAAGCTTAAAAATTAGGTTATTGAATCATAAATATTTGATAAGACTATTTATTGAAGTAGCTAGAAAATATAAAAAATAAAAAAGGATACATTTATGTGATATTTTTACATAAATTTTAATTTTATTTATTAATAATATATTTTGGATATTTACATTTTTAGATTTCAATTAATTTTTAACACTTGTAGTTTTTATTTATAGATCAATTATTTTAATTATATTTTTATTTTAAATTATTTTATTATTAAAAAGTAAAAATAAAATTAACTTATTATCTAGTAATATCAATATATATATATATATATATATATATATATATATATATATATATATATAAAGGAAGTAAGTGAGGGTATTTCTATAAAAAATGAGGTTAAGTTAGTAATTGAATGAAAAAAAAATTAAACCTAACATTTAAGTTTGAATTTTGGTAATGTGTGCATAAATTATGGTCTTATTTAAGTTGGTACTTATTGTCCATGCATCTCAATTATTAGCATTAATAATATTGCGTTAATATAGTAAAGTCTTGAACTTTCAATATCAAGAATATAAGAATTCTGAAAATTGTTAATAATTTAACTATCACTATAATAAAATTTATAAACATAAACATAATATAACAAATGGAAATGATTTGATAATAATATTATTATTATTTTCCCAATACAATATATTCTCAACTTAAGAATGTTAACTATGATTTAAAAACTGGCATTTATTTGTTTTAATTATATTTTTAATTCGCACATTTCAATTTTTTGTATGCAATTTTAGTATTGTCATTCATATTTAAAAATAGCTCAAAATAAAATAAAATAATTATAACTTCATGATACTAATTTTTGTTCATTAAAAATTACAAATAAAAACATTTTTTATATTTAATATTATTTGAAAAAAAATTACAAATGTAATTGTTAAATTTAAAAATGTATTATTTACAAATATTTAAATTATAGGACAAGATATATAATGAGACCAATGAAGGAGAACATCAAATTTTTTTAAAAGCCAATTGATATATATATATATATATATATATGTTGGCAATTGAAGAGTCATGAGCATTTATGAATGAAAGGGAGTAGGGTTTGTTTATTTATAACTTTTAACCTTTTGAGTTTGGTTCCTTTCAACCTAAATCTTTATTTTTTTTACAAAAACAATAAATTTGGAACATTATTAAATGTAAGACTTGTTGGCATGATAGGGTGGTAAAATCATAACCTTCATTTTCTTCTTTTTCATTGACACTTAAAAAAATTCTTTTGTATTCCATACCTTTAAATCATAATCTTGTTGATGCATCTTTTCTTCTTCAGCATCATATGACTTTTTTTTTGTTTTTTGTAACAATGGTGTAATCAAACATGGATGGAATGAATAGATGATTTAGGACTTTTGCTTCCAAGTTGTCTCTGCTTAAGGTCCGTTATTTTTTTCTATGAATTATAGTTTCAAATGTTTATATAAGCACATTAAATTGTTTTAATTTGGTATACGTTTTTTATATAGGATGAAATAAAGATAGATATACATTTCAGTCATGTGCGAGAGGAAAATTTGGTTGAGGTCTTGCCTATGCCATGGACACAAAAGGTAACGTGAGTCACCGAACAACTCCCACATGCAAGAGTTGATCTACTCTCTATTTTAGGATGACAACTGCAAAGTTTTAATATTACATAAATGGCTCAGGATTTGTGAGAGAAAGTTGGAACCCACAAATGTCTTCATTTGTATTCTTAAATTAGAATTATTTTGTTGCATTTCTATACTGTTTAGAAATAATATTTTTTATAATCTGCTACTTTTGTTTAGTGATTTGTTTTGGTAAATGTGTTTAAATTTGTCATTTATATAATTTGAATTTGAATTAGTGTATGAATCTTTGTTGGGTGTTCTATTTTGGTAAAAATGTGTTTACATTTTTTAAACACATATAAATCCAAGAAAAATTATTTAAAGTTTTAGTCTTTTAATATATTTGTATTGACTTAGGATTAGGACTCTTTGCATTTAAAACTATTTAATAAAAAATATTTAATTTTTTTTGTACTAATTGGTAGGGATCATCCTATTTTATAGTGATCTATTGTGGTTAATTTATATAAATTTTAAATATTTTATTTTACTATTTTGGATTAGGATGATATGTGAACAAGGCCATTTCGACAATGTATTACAACTAGAAATTGTACAAAATTAAGCATGAATGTTCCAAGTTTAAAATTAGAGCATTAAAAATAACTAGATTTTATAAGTTAAACATAGATCATTATGTTGGGTTGTGATTCACTATATCAGAGAAAATCATTTTGACATTAGAATATTCAACATGTGAATAAAGGAACAACACTATCTAGGTTTTTGACTGGTGAAATGCAAGGGGGAATATTGTGTGAATTTATTTTTAGATATTTTCTTTTAATTGTTTGTGTTTTTTGTCTTTGAGTTTGAAATTTTTGTTTCAATTAATTCTATTTTTTGATTGACCAACACCTTCTCATTATAGGCTATTCCTTCTAGATATGTTGATTCAATTATGTTGTTGGACCAAACACAAATCAATTTTCAGCATGAACGAAGGCTTAACTATGAATGCAAGCTTATGGTGTTATCAAAAGAGTTAGAGAAAGACATATAGATGATGGCCTAGATGGTATCGATTTGTCAAGGAAAATAACTTAAGAGCAACGAGTGTACTTAGGATTAGGTGGATTCAAGATCCTCATGACCTTTTATGTGAAAATCATTACAAGATATAGTTGCACCAAAATGCCTCAAAGAATTCAAGTTAATAAATTATGGTTTTTATGTTTCTCCAATTTACGGTTATGTTTCTTTCTAACGAACTATAGCAATTCTAATAATATTATGTCATGGGGAATATGATATCAGTTCAAAATTATTTATGTTCTCATAGTTCCAATAAATATCATCTTTTAAGATAAATTTTATCTTTTAAGGGTGGTTTTTGTCACTTGCTATAAGATAGTAAACCTCATTATCTGCCTCAATCCAAGTGAAACATTTCTCTTCAAGTAATTTCCAGCCATTCATTGTTCTCACCTTTGCAGCTCTTCCATTGTGACTTCAAAAAGTAAAGACCAACTCGATGGAGCTTTCATGCAAGGCCTATTTGTCACCTAATTGTAGACATCTACATTGTAGAAATATCTAGGAAAATGTTAACCCACCAGTTTGTACCATATTGATTTAAGATAAAAACAGTCTCAATAAAACATGTTGAGGGTTTTCTATTGAATTACAGCCTCTCGATCATTTATCATCGATAGCCTTGTGTCTTCTATGACAAGCACTACAAAACAATGCATCACTTGAGCATAAGGTGAAGTCTTCAGAATATCTTCATAATGAATCTGGAGTTACTGCAACTACTGCTACTTAGAGGAGTCTTTTGAACTTAAGGCACAATTTTCATTGTGTAGTACAAGGTAATTTCTTGATATTTTACATTTTCTTAAATGATGTTTTTGTTGTATTCTTTTAGCTCTAAATCTTAGGTGCATTGAACGAATATATGGTGATTGTAGACATAGAGAGGAAAAACTTATAGAGGAGTTCAAAGAGGTTCTATAGAATGAGTTGAGCCAGATAGCATCCAACAACCACCTACAGTAAAGGAAATTGAACCTTTTATCAGTGCCCGTGTTAGCACAAAGGAAAGTTGTGTAGTGAAGGTTAGTGTCTCGAAGGTTCTAGATGAGGATGCATCAGTTCCTTTTCTCACTTCAGAGGTTTAGTTTGTGAGGCAAGCCAAAATCACATTCATTGCATGATCGAGACGTCTTTTAAGACTTGTTTCACATGAGGTATTTGCTTGAGTTGTGTTTATTTGTAACGAAATAGACTTTACACTGTTTACTAACATTAATTTATGTTTATTAACTATGTAGGATTTACATAGACATCAAAAGAAACCGATTGAACCTGTTGATACATCGAATCCAATTGATGATCCCTTAGTTGATTTGGTTAAGGTTCCCTTTGACCTATACCTGCATCCTTATTAGGCAACGTGGGATGCAACTTTGTTTGAGGGTAGACAATGATGATTTCCCCATGTTCATAAATTATAGTGATGTACAAAAACTAATTTTAGGCAATCAATGTCTAAGCATAACTATTTTTACAGTTTTGGACAATGTAAGTATAATTTAGTATTATAATTAAATTAACTTTTATACTTATAAAATGATAAACAATTTACGTTTCTTTAAACAAAAATAGGACAATGAATGACTTGAGTATAGAATCCGATCATGGTTTTGTGTATGGATTCCTTGAGCCTCAGTCCATACACAATACAAAGGATAGGTGTGATGAATGTCAAGGTTACATTACAAGATGGTTCAAGCAATCACAAAGATAGATTTATATACCTAAAAGCTTACTTGAATAAGTAAGTAAAATTTTATGAATGCATTTAACTTATGTCTACTTGTTTTTCAATACAATCAACATTGACAGTTCCTTGTTATCTGTCATATGAACAATGTTGTTGTATGATTTTGTTCCTTGCATAGGAAGGTCGACAAGGATGTCAAAAGTGCAATTAACAAGTTAAGTCTCAATTTATGACATGTTTACTATATTTTTAGTATTATACATCAATCATTTGATCTTACAATATACATGTATGTTTCTTTCTTTTAACTAGCGCTTTGAAGCAATTCCATGACAAGTCCCTCAAGAGTAAATCTAATGCTAATTGGATTGAAGTAAAAATAAGTGATTTAACCAAAAATAGTTTAATCCGATTAATTAATGACATTTTGTATATTTGCAATTATGGAATATAACTAAATTTCATATTCAATTTAGAGTCATTTTCAAATTAGAGGCATGGATTGGATGTGAACCATAGCCACGAGGACTTTCAAGAATCAATGGGAAAAGGTATACTACTTTATATGCTTTATCAACAACCATTTATTACACTTATAATTATTTAATATATTATTTTTCTGATTTTAAAAATATATGCTAGTTTACTTTAACATGTTTCATTTATTACAATTTTGATTATTTAATGTGATTAACTTTAATGTGTGTTTATTATATGTTGCAATGATTTAGGGATCAAACACCATTGGAACCAGAGAGAATGGAAACAATTTTGAAAGAATGAGCAAGATATTTTTTAGAAATTAGAAATGAAGCATTGAACAATGAGAATGTCTAGGATACTTAAACTTGTATTTTAGAATAGTTTTAGGTTGGATTTACATTGTAAACACGACAAATGTTGAATCTTCTTTTTTAATGTAGTTAATTTGATAATGTGAAATCATTTTATTGTTATTTATTAGTATGTTGAATTAATGCTTTTGATTGATGATAATTTAAATACAATTAAATATGCTTGTTATAATCGGCCAATGTTTGGTTTTCTTGAAATTGCAAGTTGGATTTGCTATCAAAACAAAAATAATATCTTACCAAAACCTAACTTTCTACATTGGTTTCCAAAAAACTAATGTAGAAAGTCTCTTTCTATGACGGTTTTCCTCAAAATCATCTTTTGAAAATGTATGTTCAAATATGGTTTTGGGAAAAATCATTATGGAAAGCTGACTTTCAAATATGATTTTGAAAAATCATCTTTAAAAGTTAGCATTCTATTTGCATCCCTTGGTTTGGGTGTGCTGGATTGACATAACTTATGGCAATTGAGTATTAAAATTAATGAAACTCTTTGTTTATAATAAAACTATTAAGCAAGCAAGGACATATCATGTTTGAAAATACCGACATGTTGCTTAACTTTTCATATGATGTTGTTATTTAATATGAAAGTATGTGTTGTTTAAATGATTCTTAACTTTTTCAATAAAATATAAAATTATTATTATAATATGAAAGTGTGCATTATTATTATAGTTTTTCTAAATTTTATTATGTATAGTAATTTATTTATAGAAAGGAACTTCTAACATGATTGATATATAATAATTCATCAAAACACATTAAATAAATTACAAGAAGACATTTTTTTTAGAGGAGGAGATAGTTATTTTATTAAAACAGGTTCAAAAATATTTTATTTTAAATACAAATAATATTCTTATTTAGACAATTAGACTATTAATTAGGCTATTAAGAATTAGTGGTCTTATATTTTAAAAAATTTAATCTCTCAAAAAAAAATTATAACTATTTTGTAAAATTTCTTATAGATTCACAACAAAAATATATAATTTTATTCTTTACATTTTAAAAAATGTTAATATTTTTTATATTAACCTTTGTCTTTACATGATCTAAAAGAACCAATGATGATTTGAAATAATTTCCACACTTTATTTACGGGTGTATATTTCATTGGCTATATGTTTATTTATGGTAATATAGCATGTAAATATTATTTCTAAGTTTTTTTTTAAATTTTTTTTAAATTGTGTTTAGTTAATTATTAAAAATGATTGAGAATCAACTTTTATTCACAAAAATAACCTTTTGTTACATGAGAATAAACTTTTTCAATCCCCTTTTTGAGAATAATTATTTTATTATCTTCTAACGAAAAGTTATACTTAACTTTCATAAATGAACCATTGATCTAAAACAACATTAACATCAAGGTTATTAGAGTGAAATTTATTATTAAAATAATTTTAACGTAAATATATATATTTTTCTTTCTAACTATCACATGACTTAACTAATTTATTAAATTTCCTGTAAAACAACTAATTTATTAAATTCTTTATTACATAGAAATTTATATTTTATTTATTATCTTCTCTTAATGAATTTTCTTTACCTATTTAAATTAATGTTTTCTTTTATACATTAATGAATATATATATATATATATATATATATATATATATATATATATATATATATATAAATTATTAGGTTTTAATTTAAATTATCTATTAATATAATAACTATTATAAATGTATTTTTTCTTGCTTTTTATTTTTTGACTAAACTAATTTACTAAATGTTTTATTTTATCTATCAAATCAAATATCATTAAAATTAATGTCTAAAGTTAGTGTTTGGATAAATCATTATTCATTTTTATTTATTTATACTTATTGTAAATTATGGAATATTTGTAAATTTAAATTTAATTTTATAAATTCATATTTATGAGTAAGTTTATTATCATAGAAATTATGCATAAAATAAAATTTATGAGAATGAACAGTTTTTTATGAAATCATGTAACAAAATTTACACTTAACTCATGGGAATGAACAATTTTCCCTAAATTACATTAATGTCTGCATTATTATGAAAAAAAAAGTTAATTCAATGGTAATAATCTTAATTTAATTTTTATTAATATTTCTATTTGAATAAAATCTTAAATCAATTTTTTAGAAAAATAATTATGGTTAAATTAATCATTTGGTCCTTATAGTTTCACGATTTGTACATTTTAGTCCTTATAGTTTGAAAATGATTTTTTTAGTCCCTATCATTTACATTTTAATTTTCATTTAGAAGTGATTTTTTTAGTCCTATAATTTTTATTTTAATTACCTTTTAGTCCTTACTACAAAAAAATATAAAAATAATTAGCTACAAATTAATTATAAATTATCAACTATTTTTTATTATAAATTATCTTGTGATAAATTATTTACAAATTAGTTACTAATATTTTGATAGTTAATTATAATTTATAATATTACTCATATTTTGATGGTAAGGATTAAAAGGAAATTAAAATATAAAATATAGGGACTAAAAATATCACTTTCAAACTATATGAACTAAAAGAAAATTAAAATGCAAATTATAAGGACTAAAAAAATCGCTTTCAAACTACAAGGATAAAAGAGGATTAAAATGTAAACTATAGAAACTAAAAAAATTACTTTAGAACTATAAGGACTAAAATATACAAATGATGAAACTATAAGGACCAAATGAGTAATACCAATAATTATTTATTATCTTCTCACTTATGTAAGTTATTGAAGATTTTGGTTTCTTAAGAAAACTAGAACAAGTTGTCATGAGACAAAAGATTTTCTTTCTAAAGAAATTCAATTTGGAACTACAATATGTCCAAAGTCCAATATGAAATTTTTTTTAGAGATTTTCCTTCACTTTGTCTGTGTCGATAAATAATTCAAAATGCCTTTATTTGTTTAGAATATGGGTAAATTTAATGTTTCACTTAACATTGATATCTAGATGTAGATATTTTAAAATAGAAAATTATTATTTATAATATAAAACTAATGGGAATGCATATATTATTTGATGAAATCAAGAAATAAATATTACAAAATAGAGACTTGATGCATGATTTGTCGTAGAATTTGGTAGCATGTTACAAATTTGAACAAGAAGTTTTTAAATTAAGTATTTGTGCCATTATTATAATTTTATATTTTTTAACCTAAATTTTTAAATTTATTTTTTTCTCAAAATTAGTAATCATTCTATAATTTTAACAATTTTAATCCCCGGAAGTTTTATAACTATATTTTTAAGCACATTAGTTTGATGTGTTCATGACAAAACAATGATATATAAAGATCATTCGTAGGATGTATGAGTCAACACACTTGGTTAAAAAAAATTGTGTTTTAATTTTATTATGTATGTTTATGCACATGTTAAATACTATTCTTGATATTTAATACTATTGTAATCTTTCATATTTTAAATATATTCTTAATAAATATTGTTCAATTCTTAATTTCAATAAAAGTAATCATATTCAAGATAAAATAGTGGCCTTAGTTGGATACAAAACAGAAATTCAAGTAAAAATTATCACACTCTTTTGCATTCGTTTATGCCTTTTTTTACACGCAGACAAATTATATTAGGTGAATAGTTCGAGACATATACTATGCTTGATGGATTAATTTTGTTATGATTTTGCATATTTCAAACATATTTTTAGTAAATATTAATGAATTGTTTATTTTCGTTAAATAAAGACATTAACATTAAAGATAAAAATTGTTGTGTTAGTTGGAGAGAAAAAAATTCAAGTAAAATTTGTCACTCTTTGAGAATTGTCAATGCTTATTTTCATACTTGGACAAATCACATTCAATGAATAATACAACTTAAATACTATATGGGATATAAATCATGTTGTTGTTTTTGCATATTTCAAACATATGAGTAGTAAACATTGCTCAATAGTTTATTTCTATTAAATAAAATGATCACATTTACGATAAAATTATTTTTTAAAAAAAGTGTTTAAGATAAAATTATGACATTTATTGAATACAAAAAATAAAATTCAAGTGAAATTTTTCACACTTTGATAATTGTTTATGTCTATTTTCATATTTGGGGTAACCATATTGAGTAAATAACACATGTTAAATATACGATCCCATTTTAATATGTATGTTTATGCACATGTTAAATACTTTGCTTAATATATTGATTTTGTGGTAGTTTTTTGTATTTCAATCATTTTCTTAGTAAATATTATTCAGTTATTAAGTTCCATTTAATAAAAAGTATATCACTTTTAAGATAAAATTATGAAGTTAGATAAAAAAAAGTAAAATTCATTATATTCTTTAGCAAACATTTATGCCCATTTTCAAATTTAAATAAAAAATATGAATAAAGATACTCAAACTTTTGTTTATCCTGATACACGGGTCAAAAATCTATGTTGTAAATAGTGCAACGGTTAAAATAAATAATATAATATGAAAAAAACCAAAAAAATAATAAAATAAAATAAATTTATTACTTATCATCAATATCTTAACAAAAAAGTAATAATAAATTATTAATTTATATAGAAAAGATTAAAATAAAATCTAATAAATATTTAAGGAGAAAAAAGAGATAAATATAAAAAATTGAAAGTTAGCATGCTAAAAAATGCTATTTGAAGTTGCTTTTCGACTAACGCTTGAAGTTACTAACAAATTTTGTCTGTCAAACAACTAGTGTTTTTTAACTACTAAAAAAATGATAGAAGTGAGTTGAAATATTATACCAAACATAATTATTTTTTAATTAAATATTGTTGACTATTTTTATTCTTGTGTTTAACTCCCATATAATTGCTGTCGTATTTTTTTTCTAAATTATAATTTTAGTCTTCTTTTAATTCTTGATATGTGATTTTGGTATTTTTTTTTGTGATTTTAATCCCTAATTTTAGAAAAATTATAATTTTGATTTAATTCTCAATTTCACATTTTTTTTTACATTTTATTCAATTAATTTTTTTATAATACTTAAAATGAAGAAGTTAAATTTTTGGTTGAATTAGACCAAAATGAAAGAAATAATATATATATATATATATATATATATATATATATATATATATATATATAAATTGTGAATATCTAAAATTTCAGGAACTACAAATCACAAAGAAAAATAAAAAAAACTAAAATTACAGATAAAAAATTAAACAAGAACAAAGTTACAAT